>NC_067311.1:7311967-7483672 GCF_020740795.1 Apus apus | reverse complement strand
GGGCGAATTCAGCTGGTGGGACCGAGGCCTGCTCAGACGCTTCCTGCGTGGGACACACCCTGCTGGGCAGCCTGGCACAGGGACTCTGCTGGGCCTGCTAGCCGGCCTGCCTGCTCGCCTGCCTTTCCCGGGGATCGAGCCTGAGCCTTAGCGGTGAGCGTGCCGAGATTCTGACCTCTGCGTGCCGGGTTTCCGATCCCTGGAGCATCGGGTCCCTCCCGCAGCCATCGGGGCCGGAGCCCTCTCCCCCGCCCCGCCCCGTTTTGCTGCCGGTTGCTGGGGAAAACAAACCGCTGCTACCGCTGCCGAGCCGCGAGGAGCTGCCCCCCCTCCCCGCGCCCCGAAACCACGGATTTCGAGATCCTGCCGCAGCTGCCTGCCCTGTCTGCCTGCCGCTCTGCCCCGGGATTGGAGCCTGCCGCGTCCGTCTGTTTGCCTGCCTGCTGCTGGGGGGGCCGCCCCTGTTACTGGGAAGCCGGCCCCCTACGGACCTGCTACCGAGCCCTGCCAGCTGGAAAAGAAGCCGCATCCCAGGAGCCACACGCTACGGAAGGGTAAACACACGCACACACTCTCTAACTGTCCTGCCGGGCTCAACTCCTCCCTCATTCTCCTTTGATCCACAACCCTCACTCAGAGAAAACGCCTTAAGGGCACACAGTACTTTTTGCATTACCTCCCTAAAGGACACATTACTTCCCTGATATATCCCTGGTAGCCATTTGCCATTTTTACATTTTCCCTAAACCTCATCCCACAGTTTGTGTTAACCGTTAATAAACTGGTTAATTCGTGAAGTAAACATTGGTTTCAGTAGCAGTTTGTGAGCATGGTGGGGGTGTATTCTAACTACCACTCTAAAATACGGTCCCGCAGTGGCCGTTCCTCTGTGAGAGGCGAATGCCACATGTGAGCTCTCGGTCTTATTTAACAACCCCTCCAAACTGGGCGGGGGGGAAGTTGCGAAAGCATCCTGACAGCCGATAGCCCCCCTGGCATGGGCTCGTGACAACAGGTATGGGGAGGCTTGGTAAATCGACTATATCACACTGCCTTAGACCCGCCATGGTAAGCGCTATGTGCTTACAATGGTGGATAAAAGTACAGGATGGTTGGAAACATATCCTGTGCCTCATGCCGCAGGCCGGAATACTATCCTGGGCCTTGAGAAGCAAATCTTGTGGAGACATGGTGCTCCAGAAAGAATTGAGTCAGACAATGGGACTCATTAAAAAAAAATAAAAATCTTGTGACTGACTGGGCTAAAGAACATGGTATTGAGTGGATATACCATGTCCCATACTATGCACAAGCCTCGGGGAAAGTTGAAAAGTACAATGGTCTGTTAAAAGCTGCCCCAAAGGCAATGGGTGGAGGAACTTTCAAAAATTTTGACAAAAATTTGGCAAAGGCCACCTGGTTAGTTAATACCAGGGGATCCATCAATCGGGCTGGTCCTGCTCAGTCAGACCTTCTACATACTGCAGATGGGGATGAAGTCCCTGTGGTATGTGAAAGAAACCTGCTGGGTAAAAGCGTTTGGGTTTATCCTGCTTCAGGCAAAGGTAAACTTGTCCGGGGTGTTGGTCTTGCTCAGGGACCTGGACATACCTGGTGTGTGATGATGAAGGATGGCTAAGTACAATGTGTACCTCAAGGTAATCTGACTCTGGGGGAGAATCCTTAATTTGACAGTTGATAAAATATAGGGCCTGTATGTAATATACGGTAGGGAATAAGGGGTGCTGTGGAGAGTCTTGCAGAAGACTGGCTGCGTGAGAAAGGTCACGTAAACATGATACAGCTGGTTAATTGTAAGAGCTGAGAAAAGGGAGTTTTGCAAGAAACCAGGACAGCATGTCCTCGAGCACAAAAACTGCTATACAATAACAAGATATGGTAGAGGGAACTTGGGCATGAGAGTGAGAAAGCTAGCCTGGGAACACTAACTACAATAATGTAATCAAAGGCGTGGTTAACATTAATAGTTAGCCAATGGTGAGCTTAGCTTTGCACTATGTATGAGCTTCATTATTGAGAGCATAAATACTGCCTGATTGGAGTCAATAAACGAGACTTGCTGATCACTCATCATGGTCGTTTGCATTTCTCCCGTCGCCTCCCATAAATGGTGACCCCGACGGAGAACGACCACGGCGGAGCGACGAGGTGGTTCGGGTCCTTAAGCAGCGGGGACGGCGAAATAAGCACCGAGAAGGAGGGGGTGCCGCGCCCTGGGTGACCGCAAAGGCGAGCCCGCCCGGCCGATACGTGCTGCCGAGACCTTGTAAGGCTGCAACAGCGCTGACGATTTAATCATGGAAAGGCAAGCAGCATATGATTTATTTTTTTGCTTTTTAGAAAAGCGTGGGATTAAGGGTATAAATGTTAAGAAGGAACTCCCTGGGTTGTTAGCGTATGGGTATGATAAGGGGCTCTTTTTGAACCCCCACACAGTACACGAGTTACAGGAATGGCGTAAATTTGGGGATAAGCTATGGGAGGCTACTTTAGAGGATGATAAGACTGCTAAAAAATTAGGCAAGTTATGGAAAGTTGTTCACAATGAGCTTTTGCAACATCAGGCTGAAAAGAAGGCAGCGCAACAGGCTAATGTGGCACAAAGTAAAAATAGAGACTATAGCGGCTGGTCTGAGTGTCCGTTACCCCCCGCGACATCCACGGTTACGCTGCCACCGCCAGCCCCTGCGTCTTCCCCGCCTGCCGACTCGGTGAGGCCAACTGCTCCCCCAGAGCCATGGCCCGGGGGCCCCCAGCTCCGCGGTGGCAATGAGCCGATCCCTGGGGCGGAGAGCCATCTAGCGGAGGCCATTGCGAAGGAGCGCAGGGAGGCTTGGGCTGCACTGGCAAAAGTGCATGGAAACGGGGGATAGTGGGGCATTAGGGGCTGCGCAAGACGTAGCCTGCCCAGTGGTGTATACGCCGCTGGCTGGGGGAGGATTACAAGCCGCTATTACGCCTCTGGATTGGAAACTTTTATCTCAATTACGAGCCACTGTTAGTCAGTTTGGTGTTAAAAGTGAACCAGTAAAGCAAATGCTAGATTATATTTGGGGAACTCAGCTGTTGTTGCCGGGTGACTGCAGAGCATTGGCTAAGCTGATTTTCTCACAACATCAACAACTCCTTTTTAGTGCCCATTGGCAGGCATTATGCCAGCAATGCACCCAAGTGCAACGGCCACCGGGAGACCCCTTACAAGGCGTCACCTTAGCCGAGCTGATGGGCTTAGGTGCATTTGTGCGGACTGAGGCACAAGCATTACTTGGCCCTGATAAATGTAGGGAAGCTATGAGGCTGGCCCGGGAGGCCATGGATCTAGTGAAGGAGCCAGGGGGAATTCCATCCTACATGGGAATCAAACAGGGAAAAGATGAGGCTTTTGGCAATTTTATAGATAAAGTTGCTAGTGCCATTGAACGAGCTGGGGTCCCTGACTATATGAAAGGTGCAATGTTAAAGCAGTGTGCTATCCAAAACAGTAATGCAGCAACAAAAAATATATTGAGCACCTTAGGGTGGGAGTGGACCATTGAACAAGCCCTTGAGCGCCTTTCCAGTGTACCCACAGGTCCCCAAGCCATGCTAGTAGAGGCAATCAAAGAACTAGGGGCAGGATTACACAAACAAGCTGAGGCAGCGCAGACTCAGGTGTTAGCTGCTCTTGCACCCTTACAAGCCTCTGCGATAACTGGTGTAAAGGCTCCATCTAGCGGCCGACTACGGTGTTATCGCTGTGGAGGAATGGGTCACATACGCCGGGATTGTCAAGCCACCAGCCTGTGGTGTCAGAAGTGCCGCGTCGATTCCCACAACACGGGCGCTTGCCGACGCCGTCCGGGAAACTACAAGGGCAGCGCGAACAAAGCCAACAGCAGCCGCGCTCAGACACAAATAGCTGCTGCCCAGCAACAAGCACCGGTACCCTCCTACGGCCCGCCACCGCCGGAAGCCTCGGCCTGGACCTGGCAGCTGCAGTAACCGTCTCACTGATGACCACTAGACCCGAGAAAGTGCCAACAGGGATACAAGGACCTATCATAATCCAAGGACAAGCTATGGGTGCTTTGCTTTTAGGGCGTTCTTCGGCATCAATGATGGGACTGTTTGTATTGCCAGGAGTAATTGATGCTGATTATACTGGAGAAATACAAATGATGGTATACACCCCTTTTCCACCGTTACGGATACAACAGGGCCAAAGGGTGGCTCAGCTAATTCCACTTCCACAAATAACAAAACCTCTAGCGCCACCACAAGCGTCACAGAGGGGAGCGCGAGGGTTCGGCTCTACTGGAGGGTTGACATTGTTAACCCTAGATCTAACCGACAGGCCGAAGCACATCATACAACTGGAGTTTCAAGGAGAAAAGAAAACCCTCCAAGGACTATTGGACACTGGTGCAGATTCCAGCATCATTGCCCCAGAATGTTGGCCCCAACATTGGCCACTACAAGCATCAATGTCAACGGTCACCGGAGTGGGTGGGTTGACCCTGGCCAGGCGATCCCCCACATTGCTGGTAACCATTGACAAGAAGACGCTGCACAATGTGTTTTCCATTGTGCCTTTGCCTCCAACGGTACAGTGCCTTATTGGAAGGGATATTCTGTCTCAACTGGGAATGGTATTAACCAATGAGCGCCCTTTGGGTTAACGGCCATTGCATGGACTTTCCCGATCCCACTGGTTTGGACTACCGATACGCCAGTCTGGGTTAAGCAATGGCCATCGACAAGGGAAAGTTTAGAACAAGCACATGAGCTGGTACAAGAACAGTTTGATCAGGGACATTTGAGGCTATCGACTAGCCCGTGGAATACCCCTATTTTTGTTATTAAGAAGAAATCTGGAAAGTATCGGCTGTTACATGACCTAAGAGCAGTAAATAATCAGATGGAGCCCATGGGAGCCCTACAACCAGGACTACCTAACCCTGCCATGTTACCATCTAATTGGCCCCTGTTAATAGTAGATCTAAGAGACTGTTTCTTTACAATTGACCTACACCCTCGAGATATCAAAAGGTTTGCATTTACACTGCCTGCTTTAAACAGAGAAGGGCCTGATCAGCGCTTTGAATGGACTGTATTACCACAAGGTATGCGAAACAGCCCTACACTTTGTCAGTTGTATGTGGATAATGCCCTCCAATCGCTACGTCAAAAGTGGCCCGAAATGATCATCTATCATTATATGGATGACATTTTGTTTGCGCAGCAGCAATCATTTTCTGACCATCACGTTAGAATAATACAGGAAACATTAAACAAACAAGGACTGGTAGTAGCCCCAGAAAAAATCCAAATGTCGGCGCCCTGGAAGTATTTAGGGTGGACGCTCACAGATTCAACAGTGTCCCCACAAAAACTGCAATTAACAACGCGAATAGCTATGCTACATGATGCTCAGCAGCTGTTAGGAGACCTACAATGGCTGCGCCCTGTTGTCGGCATACCTAATGAATTGCTGGACCAGCTGAGGCCTCTACTCAAGGGTACTGACCCCATGCAACCAGTCACGGTCACGGCAGAGCAACAAGCTGCTCTACAACAAATAATTGACTGTGTGCTCTGCGGCAGTGTACGCAGACGGGACTTTACGCTCCCGATACAGCTCATCATCTGGTGTGGCCCTAAATATCTATTGGGTGCCTTAGCTCAGCAACAAAAGAAAACGGGGGAGGTATGGGTATTAGAATGGATTTCTCCCCCATTGCAACAACATAGAACCCTTTATCAGAAAATTGAAATGTTGGCAGACTTAGTGAAAAAGGGGCGCGAACGAGCGCTGCAAGTCACAGGAGTGGAGCCAGAGCAGATATGGATACCTATGCCGAAAGACACCTTGACGTGGTATCTACGCAATAGCATGGAGCTACAGGACACAGTATTGGGGGCCAGCTGTGTGATCGCCACGGACAAGATTCCCAGTATACCGCTGAGTTGGGTTGGACAGTGGGGCTGGATGCAATGTCCAAAGAGATCTTTAACACCGCTAGAGAATGCAGTGACGGCCTACACCGATGCCGGACGAAAATCCAGATCAGCGGCGGTGACCTGGCAAGAAGGAGAAGCTTGGCGACAGCAGCTACTCCCAGCCACCGACATGGATTCTTTACAAACAATAGAACTGCTAGCGGTGGTGTGGGCGATGTTGAACCTAAAAGGGCCCCTTAATATTGTCACGGACTCCCTATATGTAGCGGGGGTGTGTGAACGAATAGAGGAAGCTTATATTAGGGAAGTCCAAAACAAAAGGTTGCATGCACTTTTTATGCAACTACAGAAAGCCATCAGGTTAAGGCAGCACCCTTTTTCTGTTATTCACATAAGGAGTCATAAATGGGATGTAGGATTAGGAGAAGGCAACTCACGAGCAGACAAACTAGTGTCAGTGTTACAAGGAACACCTTTACCACAACAAACATTGGCCAGAGAAGCACATTCTATGCTTCATCAGAATGCCAAGGGGTTACAGAAGGAATTTAAAATCTCGTATGAGGAAGCCAAGGCCATAGTCAGGTCATGTCCAGTTTGTAGTCACCATAATGGAGGTTGTGGTTTAGGTTTGGGAGTTAACCCTCGAGGCCTGAAAGCCAACGAGAACTGGCAGATGGATGTCACGCATGTGGGCGAGTTTGGGAGGTTAAAATATGTGCATGTAACTATAGATACCTATAGTCACTTTATATGGGCCACCGCTCAGGCTGGGGAGAAGGCCATACATGTGGAAAGGCACCTCAGTAGCTGTTTTGCGGTAATGGGAACACCACAGCTGATAAAAACAGATAATGGCCCAGCCTACTCTAGCAAAAGGGTTAGAGAATTTCTGCAGTCATGGGGGATCAGACATATCACAGGTATCCCCAACTCTCCAACAGGGCAAGCAATTGTAGAAAGAGCCAATGGCACTTTGAAGAGATATCTAAAGAAGTTCTCTGACACGAAAGATCTTCAGGGAAGGTTGCTAAAATGTCTCTTTGTGCTAAACTTTCTCTGTGTTTTTGGAGAAAATAAAGAACCTGCTGCCATCAAGCATCATGTCCCTCTAACAGGACAAAAGGAGCAAAATGTGAGGGTTAGATACAGAGACCCCAAAACAGGTCAATGGCAGGAGCCAGCAAGGGTCTTATATTGGGGTCGAGGGTATCTTTGTGTTTCCACCCCAACAGGTCCACTTTGGGTCCCAGCAAGATGGACTAAGCCAGTGTTGGATGCTGTCGATGCGCTCAGTCCACCACCACAGGAACCCGTTACAGAACAACACCTGGCGTAGGGACGCCAGAAGACAATGAGGACTTTTGTTTTAACAATTATAGGTGTTCTTGTTGTTTCAGGAGTTGCCGTATGGGTCCCAGCTCAACCAAAAGAAAACATATGGGTCACTCTAGCCAACAAAACAGGTCAAGAGGCAATATGCCTATCTTTGTCCTCGCCAGGTAACCCTTTCTCTACATGTTTAGTAGATGTGCCTTTAGATGACTTCTGTCGCTCTTTCACAATTATTGTTAGATGTAGACTCGGTGTGCCACACTACGCTGCAAAATCGGGCAGCTATAGATTTTTTATTGTTAGCGCAAGGACACGGCTGTGAAGACTTTGAAGGAATGTGCTGTATGAACCTCTCTGATCACTCGGTGTCAATCCATGCCCAGTTGTCAAAACTCCAACAGCTTACCAACCGTTTACAACAAGACGCAGGTCTAGGCCTTGACGGCTGGCTCAAAGGACTAGGTCTAGGCCCTTGACTAAGAGGAATCATACAATATGCCTTAATTACTGTTGGAATAATTTTATTAGCCTTGTTAATATTACCATGTATACTAAGCTGCTTACAGAAAATGATTAATCGCATGTTAAGTCAAGCCTTTCAGGCTAATCTAATACTCGAAAAAGAAAACGGGAAATGTGGAGAGTCTTGCAGAAGACTGGCTGCGTGAGAAAGGTCACGTAAACATGATACAGCTGGTTAATTGTAAGAGCTGAGAAAAGGGAGTTTTGCAAGAAACCAGGACAGCATGTCCTCGAGCACAAAAACTGCTATACAATAACAAGATATGGTAGAGGGAACTTGGACATGAGAGTGAGAAAGCTAGCCTGGGAACACTAACTACAATAATGTAATCAAAGGCGTGGTTAACATTAATAGTTAGCCAATGGTGAGCTTAGCTTTGCACTATGTATGAGCTTCATTATTGAGAGCATAAATACTGCCTGATTGGAGTCAATAAACGAGACTTGCTGATCACTCATCATGGTCATTTGCATTTCTCCCGTCGCCTCCCACAGGGTGCCAATAAATTGTTGTCACAGTTTGACTCAGGATCGACAACAATGCTCTCGATCCCCTCCCCCTCCCACCTAGGTAGGGAAGGAGAGAGAGAGTGAGAGAGAGACTTTTCTGGTTGAAAAACTAAACTACACAGCTTTATTTAAACAGTAATGATGAAATAAAATATATACAGTTATATACAAATGTGCTCAGTAATGTGCAAACCCCTATTGCCTCCCCCACCACCAGAAACTCCCACAGCACTCTCCTTAGCTGCAAACAGTTCCAAAAAGTCCCAGACTGCTGCCGGAGAGAGTGTAGAGTTATGAGAGTCAGGAGAGCTCAAGCCCAGGGGTCGACGGTGATGGATGGATGGACTCCTCCCTGGATGCCAGCCATGGATGGAAGGGAAGAAGAAACAGGAAGAAAGTTGTCTTCTGTGATGTCTGACTTTCCTCTGAGCTTACGTAGATATATGGAATGGAATATCTCTGGCCAGTTTCGCTGCCTGTCTAACTCAGCCTCCTATGGGGGGTCATAGATCTCCCGGTAGTGCCTGAATCAGCAGAGCAAAGATATGACCATGAAGTCCCAGCAATAGCATAAACATTCCAGCATTTGTTATCAGTCCAAGCTGGAAAATTTACTGCTAGCTAAAAGAGAGCTTACTGAAGGAAAAAAAAATCAGTAAAAGGAAAAGTGGCTTCATCCTGGCTCAAACCAGGACAACCTGCCACTGCTGCCACAACTCACCTCACCCAGTCCCCAAGCTCCAGGAGGACATGAGCATACCTGTATAACTGAAACCTTCTATCTTCAACACGTTCTTCCCCGGGTGTGTAATTGGCCCCTTATTTTCACTCATTTTCATCGACCCGCAAGGAAAAAGCATCAGGCTCATAATCATTCTCTCCATTAGCATCTATGGTATATCTTTTCTATTTAATATTTTTGTAAATGTTAAAACTTGCCTCTGTGTGTGTGTGTTTACGCGTGCATATCCAGGATAGAGCTTATCAATCGGTTACATACCAGTGGAAGCAAGCCGGTCCCAAGCCAGAGACGGACACACTGAAATAATTAAAATTCTATCCTGAATATTAATTTGTGTCAGAAAATCATAAAAATAAACAGGGCGATTGTGCCCTGAGATAAGGCGGCTTTGACCCAAACCGGGTTCGGACTGTGACATTAGGTCATAGGCTAGACTTGATGATCTTAAATGTCTTTTCCAGTCTTGGTAATTCTATGATTCTGTGATTCTGCATCTCCACAAGATCTGCTTCTCAAGGCCCAGGATGGTGTTCCGGGCTGTGGCATGAAGCACAGGATGTTTCCAACCGTCCTGTACTTGTTTCCACCATTGTAAGCACATAGCGCTTACCCTTGTGGGATTGAGGCA
This sequence comes from Apus apus, assembly GCF_020740795.1. Classification (NCBI taxonomy): domain Eukaryota; kingdom Metazoa; phylum Chordata; class Aves; order Apodiformes; family Apodidae; genus Apus; species Apus apus. Next base: position 7,473,974 of record NC_067311.1, on the reverse strand, counting down.
GTGTGATATCGTCAATTTGCCAAGCCTGCTGCAGACACTGGTGCTGGGACCCTGCCTGCCTGCCTGCCCCGGGTCCAGCCTGAGCCTCAGCCCCCCGGTACCGGCTTGCGACACTGGTAATCTGGGCGCCAGGAGGAGCCGCGCTTCAGTGCCAATCACTTCCAAAGCGGCTTTAACTCCTTCATATGCTGCAAATATCTCCTTTTCAGTTGTTGTGTAGTTGGCCTCGGAACCTCTGCTCAAGAGAGTGTCATGGGATAACATCCTGGAGGGTAGAGGGGCCCATGAAAGCTGGCTGATATTTAAGGATCACCTTCTCCAGGCCCAAGAGAGATGCATCCCAACTAAGAGGAAGTCAAGTAGAAACTCCAAGAGGCCAGCAGCTCCTAGAAAAGCTCAAACTGAAGAAGGAAGCATACAGGGGGTGGAAGCTAGGGCAGGTACCCTGGGAGGATTACAGAGAGGTTGTCCGAGCAGCTAGGGTTCAGGTTAGGAGAGCCAAATCCCTGCTAGAATTAAATCTTGCCAGGGATGTAAAGAACAATAAGAAAAACTTCTTTAGGTATGTTGGGGAGAAAAGGACAACCAAGGAGAGTGTAGGCCCTCTCCTGAAGGAAACGGGGGAGGTAGCAACACAGGATATTGAGAAGGCTGAGGTCCTCAATGACTTCTTTGCATCAGTCTTCTCTGGCAAGTGCTTCAACCTCAACACAAAGGCCACAGAAGATGAAAGCAGGGACTGGGAGAATGAATTACACCCCACCGTAGGTATAGAGCAGGTTCGTGACCATCTAAAGAACCTGAAGGTGCATAAATCTATGGGACCTGATGGGATTCACCCACAGGTCCTGAGGGAGCTGGCGGATGCAATTGCTGAGCCTTTGTCCATCATATTTGAGAGGTCATGGCAGTCTGGTGAGGCTCCCACTGATTGGAAAAAAGTTAACATCGCCCCTATTTTTAGAAAGGGGAAAAAGGAAGACCCAGGGAACTACAGGCTGGTCAGTCTCACCTCTGTGCCTGGCAAGGTCATGGAGCAGATCCTCCTGGAAAGTCTGCTACGGCACATGGAAAATAAAGAGGTGATTGGTGACAGCCAACATGGCTTCACTAAGGGCAAGTCATGCCTGACCAGTCTGGTGGCCTTCTACAACAAGGCTACAGAGATGGTGGATGGTGGCAGAACAACTGACGTCATCTACCTGGATTTGTGCAAGGCATTTGACACTGTCCCACATGACATCCTGGTCTCCAAACTGGCAAGGCATGGATTTGACAGACGGACCCCTCGGTGGATAAGAGATTGGCTGGATGGCCGCACCCAGAGAGTTGTGGTTTGTAATTGCTTTGATGATACCTGGACAATTAGGCCTTCTTATTCGAGCTCGGTGGGTAATTAAAGCAGTCCATTTACTCCAAGTCGTATCAGTGGCATGATGGATAGGAGAAAGGTTACTCTGGAATATGAAGCTCAATAATGGCAATCAGAGTGCCAGGAGGAGCTGTGCTTCAGTGCCAGTCACTTCTGAAATAGCTCCAGCTCGTTCATATGCTGCAAGTACCTCCTTTTCAGTTGACATATAGTTGGCCTCGGAACCTCTGTAGCTCTGGCTCCAGAATCCCAAGGGTCGACCTCGAGTCTCCCCTAGTGCTTTCTGCCAGAGGCTCCAGTTAGGACCATTGTACCTGGCTGAGGTGTTTAGCACATTTTTGATGTCTAGCCCTGTTTGAACTGGTCCAAGGGCCATTGCCTGCACAATCTCCTTTTTAATATGCTCAAAAGCTCTCTGTTGGTCGGGACCCCATTTAAAGCCACTCTTCTTTCAGGGTATTTCATAGATTGGTTTAACAACTTGACTGTAACCAGGAATGTGCATTCTCCAGAAATGAACAGTCCCTAAAAAGGTTTGAGAGTCCTTTTTGTTAGCTGGTGGGGCCATAGCTGTTATTTTGTTAATCACGTCCATTGGGATCTTGTGACGTTCTGGCATATCACCCCACACGATGATATCGTTGATGTACTGCAGGTGTTCTGGAGCTCCACCCTTCTCCAGTGCAGTGTGGATCAGTCCAACCCTGTTTCCAATCCTGGGGCAGTCGATTCCAGGTGTACTGGACTCCCCTCCAAGTGAAACAAACTGTGGCCTGCACTCTGCTGCTAGAGGAATAAAGAAAAAGGCATGAGCAATGTCAATAGTGGCATACCACCTGGCTGCTTTCGACTCCCGCTCGTACTGAAGTTCCAGCATGTCCAGCACAGCAGCACTGAGCGGTGGTGTCGCTTCATTCAGGCCACGATAGTCCACTGTCAGCCTCCACTCGCCATCAGGCTTTCGCACTGGCCAGATAGGACTGTTGAAGGGTGAGTGAGTCCTGCTGATCACTCCTTGGGTCTCCAATTGCCGGATCAGCTTATGAATGGGGATCACAGAGTCTCTGTTGGTGCGATATTGTTGTCTATGCACTGTTGAAGTGGCAATTGGCACCTGCTGGACTTTGACCTTCAGCAACCCCACTAGAAAAGGGTCATCTGAAAGGCCAGGCAGAGTATGCAGCTGTTCAGTGCCCTTAGTCCATACAGCTGCTATACCAAAGCCCCACCAGTACTCTTTCAGGTCACAGAAATATCCTTTCTCAAAGTAGCCTGTGCCAAGGATGCATGGAGCATCTGAGTTAGTCACTATAGGGTGCATTTGCCACTCCTTTCCATTGAGGCTCACATCGGCCTCCACAACAGTCACTTGTTGTGACTCCTGTCACTCCAGCAATAGTGACGGATTCTGTCCCTTTATGATTAAATGGCATTACGGTTCACTGTGCACCAGTGTCCACCAAGGCTTTATACTTTTGTGGTTCTAATGTGCCAAGCCACTGAATCCACACAGTCCAGTAAACTCAGTTGTCCCTCTCCTCCTCCTGGACAGAAGCAAAGCACCTCTGATGTTGAGCATTTGAGGTTGATGCACCATCTTTTTGAAGGACCAGTCGCTGGAGACTGGTGCAGCCTTCTTCCAGGAACAACCATCACCTTCATTTGTTCTATTTAGCAGCTCTTGTACGCATGTCTAGAGAATAGCAGTGGGTTTAATGTCCCAGGTTCTCATGTCCTCTTTAAAATAATTACGCAAGAGAACCCACAGGTGGCGTCAATGTGGGTCCCGTCTCTCTTGCTGCTTTCTCATAGCAGGACATCTCTTAATAGCTGCAACATGAGACCAGTTGTCTCTAGGGAGATACTGGGGTTTACCTTCCCATCCGTTTGGCATCTTATTCCTTCTGTCAGTCATTGCTTTAATGGCTGAGGTGTGGAACTGATGGGGATCAGAGATCATGTCTCTGTACTGTTGTGATTTCAACCTGAAGGAGAATATATGGGCAGGTGCTGCTGGTACAGCCTGCACAAACCTTTGAAACATGGGCATGTCGCACAGGACGCCATCAAGATTTGTAATCCCATTGTTATCATAGATCACCTCTTGCACAGCTATTTCTCACAAATATGTGACAGCTCTCTCAAGAGTGGACGTTCTGCTTTGGTGCCAGTTCTTGTCACCCTTGTGGGGGTATCACTCCCTTAGAGCTGAAAGAAGTCAGTCCCACAGGGTGGCAGTTCCCATCTTACTACTAAGTGCTCTAGCAATACCAGCATCTCTGGCCAGGAATCCCAACTACTTGGCTTCTCTTTTTACCATGTCATAGTTTTCAGCTGCAGTATCAAAGCATTGGAGCAACCAACAAAGAAGTGGCTCACCTTCATTGTGGGTAAAGTCCTTTCACAGAATCACAGAATTGTTAGAGTTGGAAGGGACTTCTAGAGATCATCTAGTCCAACTCTCCCACTGAAGTAGCATAACCTAGAGCACTTTACACAGGATTGCATCCTGGCAGGTTTTTAATATCTTCAGAGATGGAGACTCCACAACCTCCCTGGGCAGCCTATTCCAGTGCCTTGTCACTTTCATTGTAAAGAAGCTTTTTCTTATGTTTAAATTGAACTTCCTATGTTCCAACTTGTACCCCTTACCCCTTGTTCTGACACTGGGAACTACTGAGAAGAGCCTGTCTCCATCTTCCTTGCAGCCACCCTTTAGATACATTGATAAGGTCTCCCCTCAGCCTTCTCATCTCCAGGCTAAAGAGTCTCAGATCTTTCAGCCTTTCCTCATAAGAGAGATGCTCCAATCCCCCTATCATCTTTGTTATCCTCCTCTGGACTCTCTCCAGTAGCTCCCTGTCTCTCTTGAACTGGGGAGCCCAGAACTGGATGCAGTATTCCAGATGTGGCCTCACCAGGGCAGAGTAGAGGGGGAGAATGACCTCCCTCAACTTACTGGCCACACTCTTTGTTACGTAACCCAGGATTCTGTTGGCCTTCTTGGCAGCAAGGGCACACTGCTGGCTCATGGATAATTTATTGACTATCAGGACTCCAAGATCCTTCTCCTCTGAACTACTTTCTAGCAGATCCACCCCTAACCTATATTGGTGCTTGGGGTTCTTCCTTCCCAGGTGCAGGACCCTACACTTGCTATTACTGAACCTCATGAGGTTCTTCTCTGCCCAACTCTCCAGCCTGTCCAGGTCACGATGAATGGCAGCACAGGCCTCTGGAGTGTCAGCCACCCCTCCCAGTTTTCTATCATCAGCAAACTTGCTGAGGATACACTCTGTCCCCTCGTCCAGATCATTGATGAACATATTGAACAAGACCAGACCGAGTATTGATCCCTGGGGGACACCGCTGCTTACTGGCCTCCAACTCAACTCTGATCCGTTGATCACCACCCTCTGAGTTCTGTCACTGTCACCGTTTGACTCAGGTCCAACAACAATGCTCTTGATCCCCTCCCCCTCCCACCCAGGTAGGGAAGGAGAGAGAGAAAAAGAGAGAGACTTGGCTGGATTGAAAACTAAACTACACAGCTTTAATTAAACACTAATGATATAAGAAAAAATATATACAATTATATACAAATAGGTTTGAGTATGTGCAAAAGCCTCCCCCCACCCCCAGCAACTCCCACAGCACTCTCCTTAGCTGTGAACAGTCCCGAAGAATCCCGGACTGCTGCTGGAGAAAGCAGAGAGTTATGAGGGTCAGGAGAACTCGAGCCTAAGGGTCAACAGTGATGGCTGGATGGAGTCCTCCCCAGACGCCAGCCATGGACAGAAGAGAAGGGAAGAAGAAGCAGGAAGGAAGGAAGTTGTCTTCTGTGATCTCTGACCTTCCTCTGAGCTTACGTAGATATATGGAATGGAATATCTCTGGCCAATTTTGCTGTCTGTCTAACTCAGCCTCCTATGGGGGGGTCATAGATCTCCCCGTAGCATCTGAGCCGGCAGAGTAAAGATGTGACCTTGAAGACCCAGCAGTTAGAAAAACATTTCACTCTTATCAGCCTTAGCTGGAAGGCTCTGTGAAAAAAGAAAGAAAACTTACTGAAGGAAAAAAAAATCAGTAAAAGGAAAATTGGCTTCATCCTGGCTCAAACCAGGACAGTCACACAGCCAGCTCTCAATCCATCTCACTGTCCACTCATCAAGCCCACTCTTCCTGAGTTTCCTAACAAGGAGGTTATGGGAGACAGTATCAAAAGCCTTGCTGAAGTCAGGGTAGAAAACATCCAGTGCTCTCCCCTTACCTAGCCAGCCAGTAATGACATCATAGAAGGCAATCAGGTTGGTCAAGAATGATGTCCCTTGGGTGAATCCATGCTGATTTCTACCAATGACATTCTTCACTTTCACATGTTTTGTGATGATGTCCAGAATGAATCTCATGAGGTGTGGGCAATCAACTCTGGGCTGTGGGCAGCCTTGATCTCGACAAACTACAGCTGTGCCCTTGACGGTTAGAGATAAACAAGTTTGAGGGAAAGAAGGTATGTGAGATATGGACATGTGTCGATATTCTTGTAAGAAAATGTAAGAAGCTTGTAGCCTATCATAGAATAAGATAGAACGTGTGAACAGAAGCTGTTAACCAATAGGAAGGAAGCATAAGGCGCGTGGACAGGAGAGCAAAGTGTAAAAATGCAATATAACCCTTAATAAACTGCTGATGCTTATGACCATCATGGTGTGTCAGCCATGTGTCCGCCGCAGGATTCTGCTCCCCATCCCTGTCTACCAACTCAGGAGTCCAGTTGTCCTGAGGATAGCTATTCTTTTTGTTAAAGACTGAGGCAAAGAAGGTGTTAAGCACCTCCGCCTTTTCCTTGTCCTCCATTACTAAGTTCCCCCCTCATCCAATAAGGAATGAAGATTTTCCCTGACCCTCAATTTGTTATTAATGTATTTATAAAAGCATTTTTTTATTATTCTTGTGGGAAACTGTTCTTTTCTTCCCCACATAAGTCTAAACAAAATGCCTTTTAAGCCAGCAAAGGCCTCTCCTGATTATCCCCAGCTAATGAACTAAAACAGACTTGCTTCTCAAGGACAACTGCATCCAAAACAACAGATGTGGTACGGGACAGAAAGGCTGGGCGACAAGCCATCCTGTGCCCCTGGTAGTCACCACCCTAACTTGGGGCTCATGGATGCTAATTGGCCCCGGACAGTGACACTGACTGGACAGGTGGGTCAGGGGGTATCAAAGGCAGCGAGGGCAGCAGGTGGGCCCTTTCCTCCTCCCTGAGGCTCGTTTGGACGCTTTCTGCGTGGGACACCCCCCCCTGCTGTGGACACTGGTGCTGGGACCCTGCCTGCCTGCCTGCCCCGGGTCCAGCCTGAGCCTCAGCGCCGAGCGTGCCGGAGTCCTGAGCCCTGGGGTCGGGGCCGGAGCCCCCTCCCCGTGTTGCTGCCGGTTGAGGGGAAACCAACGGCCGCTGCACCCGCTGCCGAGCCGCGAGAGGCTGCCGCTCCGATACCACGGACCTGCCGTCCTGCCTTCCGGCTACCGACCGCCGCTGGACAAGCCGCCGGAGGGTAACATCACCTCACACACACTCACACACACACATTCCTTTCCTCATACTCGCGCACACAGCGCGACCTCTTAAGACTGACGTCGGTTTTCCTCCCCTCCTTCCCTCCTCCCTTTGGTCCTTAAACCTCTCCCTTAAAAGCACAGGACCTTTTGCATTACCTCCCTAAAGGACACTTTCTCACTATATACATATTGATATCCCTGGTAGCCATTTACATTTGCATTGTCCCTAAACATCATCCCTCGGTTTGTGTTAACCCTTAATAAACCAATTAGTTTGTGGAGTAAACCTTGGCTTTAGAGGCAATTTCTGAGCGTGGTGGGGTGGGGGTGCTTTCTAACTACCACCCGGAAATACGGTCCCACGGTGGCCGTTCCTCCATGAGAGGCAGCGCCACGTGTGGCCCTCGGTCTTATTCAAAAACCCCTCCACATCGGGAGGGGCAGTCGCAAAAGCATCCTGACTGCCGGTAGCCCCCCAGTACCGGCTCGCGACAATCCTTTACAGAGATGGCTAGTTTAAGTTCTAGCTGAGCTTTTACATCTCTAATTCTCTTTCTACATGCCCTTACAATATCCCTGAATACTTCCTGATTCATCTGCGCCTTTTGCCAACCATGATACACTCTTATTTCTGAGTTCTTGTAATAGTTCCCTTCTCAACCAGGCCGGTCTTCTTCCCCGCTGGCTCCTTTTTCGGCACACAGGGACAGCCTGCTCCTGCACCTTCACAATTTCATTCTTAAAGTACACCCAGGATTCCTGGGCTCCTTTGTTTTTGAAGGCTGCTTCCCAAGGGACTCTCCGAATCAGCATCCCAAAGAGACCAAAGTCAGCCTTCTGGAAGTCCAAGGTAGAGGTTTTGCTAACAACTCTCCTAATTTCTCCACATATTGAAAATTCTATCATATCATGGTCGCTGTGCCCAAGACTACCTCCAACCACTACATCTTCCACCAGCCCTTCCCTGTTTGTGAACAGTAGGTCCAGCATGGCACTACCCCTGGTAAGTTCATTTACCAGCTGTAACAGGAAGTTATCTTCTATACATTCCAATTATATCATGGTCTCCCTGGTGCACAATAGCTTCTAACTCCTTTATTTCCCATGCTTCGGGCATTGGCATATATACACTTGAGCCGCGGTACAGATATCCGGACCACTTGAGCAGTTACTAACCTATTCTTGAACCCGGTGTTTTTGTTGCCACATTTATCCCCATTTCCCGCCTTGAGTGGGATGGCAGACTGGTGGCCGTCCTTAGGCTCATCTCTGATGAGCCTGGTTTCGTCCCCATGACCCTTCAGACCTATTTAAAGCCCTTTTGATGAACCCTGCTAACTCATGCCCCAGGATCCTTTTCCCACTCCCAGTTAGGCTTCCCCCACCTGTGCCTATGCCCAGTGTCCTGTAGGTCCATCCATGATCAGAAAAGCCAAAGTCCTGTCTGCTGCACCAGTCCCGAAGACAGGAGTTAATCTTCTGGCTCTTCCTGTTTATCCCCCATCAATCCCTGCTACTGGTGGGATAGAGGAGAACACCACCTGTGCTCCTGATCCCCTAACCAGCCATCCCAGGGCCCTGAAGTCTCTTTTCATTGCCCGTAGACTTCTGGTAGCTACCTCATCACTGCCTACTTGGAATAACAGTAATGGGTAGTAGTCTGAGGGCTGAACTAGGGTAGGGAGCTTCCTCTGTATATTTCTTCTTCCCCTTTTTAAAAACAGGTACTATGTTAACTTTTTTCCAATTGGTGAGAACCTCACCAGACTGCCATGACCTCTCAAATATGATGGACAGAGGCTTAGCAATTTCATCCACCAGCTTCCTCAGGACCTGTGGATGGACCCCATCAGGTCCCATAGACTTGTTGTGCACCTTCAGGTTCTTTAGATGGTTACAAACCTGTTCTTCTACATTGGGTGGTGTTTCGTTCTCCCAGTCCCTGCTTTTACTGACTGTGGCCTTTGTGATGAGGCTGGAGCACTTGCCAGAGAAGACTGATGCAAAGAAGTCATTGAGAACCTCAGCCTTCTCAATATCCTGTGTAGCTATGTCTCCCATTTCCTTCAGGAGGGGGCCTACATTTTCCTTGGTTGTCCTTTTATCCCCAACATACCTATAGAAGCTTTTCTTATTGCTCTTTACATCCCTAGTGAGATTTAATTCTATCTGGGATTTGGCTCTCCTAACCTGATCTCTAGCTGTTTGTACAACCTCTCTGTAATCCTCCCAGGGTACCTGCCCTAGCTTCCACCCCCTGTATACTTCCTTCTTAAGTTTGAGCTTTTCTAGGAGCAGCTTGCTCACCCATGCTGGCCTCCTGGATTTTTTACCTGACTTCCTCTTAGTTGGGATGCATCGCTCTTGGGCCTGGAGAAGGTAATCCTTAAATATCAGCCAGCTTTCATGGGCCCCTCTACTCTCCAGGATGTTATCCCAAGACACTCCTGAGCAGATCCTTGAAGAGGCTGAAACCTGCCCTCCTGAAGTCAAGGGTAGTAAGCTTGCTGTCAGTCCTCCTTGCTACCCTAAGGATCTTGAACTCCACCATTTCATGGTCACTACAACAAAGGCTGCCCTTGAGCTTAGCATCCCTCATCAGCTGTCAGGCTCACAGTGCTTGGCATTCAGCCTTCACTGATAGAAGTGCACAGCTCGCAACTACTATCTGGAGCTGAGTATAACTTTGTATCTTATATTAACATTGGGGTTAATATTAGTTCATTATTATTATTCTATTAAATCTGTTTTCATTTCAACCCACGGGTCTCCTTTCCTTTTCCTGATTCCCCCTCTTGGGGTGGGTCAGGTGATAGAACAACTGTCCAAACTGCAACACCCCCACTATCTGCCATGGACAGATCCAGACTGCACTGGAGAAGGGTGGAGCTCTGGAACATCTGCAATACATTGATGACATAATTATCTGGAGTGACACAGCAGAATAAGTCTTTGAGAAAGGTAAGAAAATAATCCAAATTATTTTGGAAGCCAAGTTTGCTATAAAAAGAAGCAATATCAAGGGACCTGCACAAGAGAATTAAGTAACAAGATGGGCTTCGCCAGATCCCAATGGATGTGATTTACGCAATAACAGCTATGTCCCCACCAACTAAAAAAAAAGTAAATTCATTCCTTTTTAGGCACTGTGGTTTTCTGGAGAATGCATATTCCTGGTTACAGTCATATTGTGAAGCCTCTCTATGAGTTGACCCAAAAGAAGAATTATTTTATATGGGGCCCCGAACAGCACACACCCTTTGAACAAATTAAATGAGAGATTGAGCATGCAGTAGTCCTTGGGCCAGTCCAAACAGTACTGACATCATAAATGTGCTCTAAACTGCAGTGGGGAACAATGGTCCTACCCGGAGCCTCTGGCAGAAAGCACCAGGGGAAACTCAAGTTCGACCCCTAGGATTCTGGGGTCATAAAAAGTTATATATATATTTATATAAAAGATATATCTTAAAAAGATATATTGGCAGTATATGAGGGAGTTAGAGCTACTTCAGAAGTGATTGGTACTGAAGTGCAGCTCCTCCAGGTGTATACGAATGTGTTCAGGAATGTGCAAATCCCTATTGCTTCCCCCACCTCCAGCAACTCCCACAGCACTCTTTCTTTAGCTGTGAACAGTCCCAAAAAGTCCTGGAGCACTGCTGGAGAGAGAGCATAGAGTTATGAGGATCAGGAATGCCTAGGGTTTGATGGTGATGGACAGACAGAGTCCTCCCTGGACTCTGGACATGGACAGAAGAGAATGGAAGAAGAAGCAGGAAGGAAGTTGTCTTCTGTGATCTCTGACCTTCCTCTGAGCTTACATAGATATATGGAATGTAATATCTCTGGCCAATTTTGCTTTTGATGTAATTCAGCCTCCTACAGGGGGGCTATATATCTCCTGGTAGCATCTGAGCCGGCAGGGCAAAGACGTGACCTTGAAGTCCCAGCAGTAACAAAAACATTCCAGCGTTATCAGTCCACTAACTGGAACATTTACTGCTAGTTAAAAGAGAGCTTACTGAAGGAAAAAAAATAAATCAGTAAAAGTGGCTTCATCCTGGCTCAAACCAGGAAAACCACCAAAAGTGAAAAGCTGCCATGTGGAATCCTACATGACTAGTTGCACAAGCAGCAGAAGGAGAAGGTGAACTGAGTAAATTTGCAGAGGTAAAAGCCATCCAGCTGGCTTTGGATATTGCTGAATGAGAAGGGTAGCCAAGACTCTATACTGACTCATGGATGGCAGCAAATGCCTTGTGGGAGTGGTTAAAGCAATGGAAGCAAAACAATTGGCAGCATAAAGGTAAACTTATCTGGGCTGCTGAACTGTGGAAAGACATTGCAGCTTGGATAGAGAAACTGGTGGTAAAAGTGCGTCATGTAGATGCAGACATACCTCTGAGTCGAACCACTGAGGGACATCAACACAACCAACTAGCAGATGAGGCTGCTCAAGTGTTCCAAATAGACTTGGACTGGGAATATAAAAGTGAACTATTTTTAGCTTTGTGGGCCCATAACACTTTGGGTCATTAAGTGTCCTTGTTGCACTGGGACAGAATTGTAGGCAAGCCATGGAGGACAGGCCATTAGTAGCCCTGAGTCAGCTGGGAGCTTAAGTCAGGGCAGCTGACCTAAGCTGACTAACAGGTGTATCCCATGCCACTTACTTCATACTCATTATAAAAGGGGGAGGTCTGATGAAGACTACTTGTTTTGCTTGGTTTTGTTCTTTTTGTTTTTACTCTTGAGGACCAGGTTGATATGTGTAAGTTTAATTTCTTTTTGATGTTATTTATATTAGATTAATTTATATTTTAATTTATAGGGTTTGGAGGATAGCTAATGTCATTCCAGCCTTCAAGAAGGGCAAGAAATGGGACCTGGGTAACTACAGACTGGTCAGCCTCACCTCCATCTCTGGAAAGATGATGGAGCAGTTCATTCTGGAGGTCATCTCTAAGCACAGAGAAGAAAAGGAGGTTATTGGGAGCAGCCAGCATGGATTCACCAAGGGGAAATCATGTCTGACTAATCTGATAGCCTTCTATGATGATGTGACAGAATGGATAGATGCAGGGAGAACAGTGGATATTGTCTTTCTTGACTTCAGTAAGGCTTTTGATGCTGTTTCCCATAACATTCTTGCGGATAAGCTTAGGAAGTGTGAGTTAGAAGAGCAGACAGTGAGATGGATCAAGAACTGGCTAAACAATAGAGCCCAGAGGGTTGTGATCAATGGTGCAGAGTCCAGTTGGAGTCGTGTGACTAGTGGCGTTCCCCAGGGGTCAGTACTGGGGAACTGCAGCAAGGTCTGGAGAGCTGGGCAAAGATTAACCTAATGAGGCTCAACAAGAATAAGCGTAGAGTCCTGCACCTGGGGAGAAAAAACACCATGCACTGATGGGCTAAATGAAGATACCAAGGGAGGGGTGCAGTGTATATAGATGGGCTTGTGACTGAGAGGTGGACTTAACCATGGCTGCTCTTGTGCAGGTGATCTGTGATTATGGAATGTGTGCTGCAATCAAGTAAGGTAAATGGTTGAATCCTTTGTGGTATGGGACATGATGGCTGGAATACAAGTATCAGGAGGTCTGGCAAATTGATTATAGCATGCTCCCTCACATCTGCTGGGATAAGTGCTATGTGCTTATAATGGCAGAAGCAGGCCCTGAATGGCTGGAAACATATTCTGTGCCTCATGTCACTCCCCAGAACTCTCTTCTGGGCCTTGAAAAATAAGTCTTGGGGCAACACAGTATTCCAGAAAGAACAGAGCCAGACAATGGGCCTCATCTCAAAAACAGTCTTATAAGCAACTGGGCCAAAGAACATGGTATTGAATGGGTTGTACTGTATCCATTGTCATGCACCAGCCTTCAGCAAAGTGAAATGATACAATGGTCTATTAAAAACTACCCTGAAAGCAATGTGTGGTGGAACCTTTAAAAAGGGGGAGAAGCACTTGGTGCAAGCCCCCTATTTAGTTAACACCAGGGTGATGTCACTTATTCATTGAAATAAGTGAAATTTGTGGGGGGGGCAGGAAAAATCACATAAAAGAGAACATAAGGGACATGCAGAATAAAAACAGGGCCTAGATAATAGTGAAACAGTAAGAATTAGACAAAACCAGATTCTAATTGGAGAAAGACACTCCCTAAATAGTCAACAGCTCAGCCTTGAGAGGGGCCTGCAAGACACATGCTAGACAGATTAAAGGGATGGAAAGTAGTACTCCCTCTAACTTATCTTGGTTAAAGTCTTGAGCACTGGGCAAAAACACATTGAGTAATTGAAATAACTGTATTAATATATTGATTCATTAGCTTACTAAAATTTGCACCCACAAGCTAGAAGGGCACCTACTAACAACAAGCCCCTTACTGTGAGCATGTGTAGTGAAATTCTTGAGCATTGACACTTTAAATGGAAGTGAGGAATTAGTTGACCAATTGTGTGTGCCAGTGCTAGCATAATGTTAAAGTTCTTATGTTTTGGGGTATAAAAGTAGCACTTGTGTTTTGGGAAACTGAGTTTGCTTTGTGGAATACCACCCTGCTCTCTTTTCTGTGCTGAACTGGATATTAAAGCAAATATTTTAACTCTGTGTGTGGATTGGCTTCTTGCATGCTGGGTAATGGACCCTGCTTTTGGGATGACAAAGGAATCCATCAATTGGGCTGGTCTTGCTCAGTCAGACCACCTACAGACAGTAGATGGGGGTAAAGTCCCTGTGGTATGTGAATCTGTTGGGGAAAACCCTTTGGGTTTTTCCTGCTTTAGGCAAAGGCAAACCCATTTGTGGGATTGCTTTTGCTCAAGGGCCTGGACATACTTGGTGGGTGATGATGAAGGATGAAGTACAGTGTGTACCTCAAGGGAATCTAACTCTGGGTGAGAATACTTTATTTTGTCCAGCTAGCTCAGTTGGTAGAGCATGGAATGTTTTGGTCCTAGGGTTGTGGGTTCAGTTTATGTATGTTAATTGCTGCAGAATGCTAACAGTGTTCAATAAGTTTCTTTAATCATGGTGAGGAAAGTGAAGCTGGCTTCATCAAGTGGCATCCAAGTACTTCAATGTTGAAGTAATGTGCAATGTGTATGCACAAACTGTGACAACTTTCATAGCATCTCTCTTGCTTGAGGGACTACTATGGAAATGGAAATCTGCAATCATTAACTCAATGATCTTTGGTATAGAAAGATGCACTTAATGATCTGTGTATATGTGTATTTGAGGACAAAAAGCAGTAGTGACTGGAGCATGGCCAATGGTATGGAATAAGGAGAGGGATGTCCTGGTTTGAGCCAGGACAGAACCAATTTCCTTTCTAGTAATTTTAATTTTCATTTAAGTCTTTCCTAAGTAGCTGCACTTGCAGGAATTAACAGCATGTTTTTCAGGCAGTGTTTGCTTCTAGGACTGATAATGCTCAATGTTTATATGGAGAATGGTATGCAGAAAGGTTCTTATACCTATTCCTATAGCAACCAAGGTCACTACTTGCTTCTGCTGAACTTTTTACATGCTGGAAACAAAAGGGAAGAGTTGCCCTTCATGTAAGGGAGCAACTGGAATGTACTGACCTCTACCTAGGGGTGGGTGAAGAGTGAGTCAAGAGCTTATAGGTAAGAATTAAGGGGCAGGCTAATATGCATGACACTGTTGTGGGTGTTTACTACAGGCCACCTGACCAGGAAAAGGAAGTCAATGAGGCCTTCTACAGACAGCCTCATGATCACAGGCCCTGGTTCTCAACCACTCCAGTATTTGCTGGAAAGGCAACACAGCTAGGCACACACAGTCCAGGAGATTCCTGTAGACCATAATGTCATGGTTTGACTCAGGATTGGCAATTAAACCAGAGACAACAATGCTCTCGATCCCCTCCCTCTCCCACCCAGGTAAGGAAGGAGAGAGAGAATGAGGGAGAGAGACTCTCTGGATTGAAAACTAAACTAGACAGCTTTAGTTAAACACTAATGATAAAATAAAATATGTACAATTATATACAAATGTATTCAGGAATGTGCAAAACCCTATTGCTTCCCCCACACCCCCAGCAACTCCCAGGGTACTCTTCTCAGCTGTGAACAGTCCCAAAAGGTCCTGGACCATTTCCAGAGAGAGCAGCAGAGCAGATAGGAGCTGAGGGTAGAGTTATGAGGGTCAGGAATGCACAAGCCTAGGGGTCGACAGTGATGGATAGATGGAGTACTCCCTGGATGCTGGCCATGGATGGAAGAGAAGGGAAGGAGAAGCAGGAAGGAAATTCTCTTCTGTGATCTCTGAGCTTATGTAGGTATATAGAATGGGATATCTCTGGCCAGTTTTGCTGTCCATCTAGCTACAGATATGATTCTTCTGCCCCGGTAGCCTCTGGCGTAGAGTTAAGAAGTGATCTTGGAGTCTCAGCAGTAGCATAAACATTCCAGTGTTATCAGTCCACTAGCTGGAACACTTGCTGCTAGTTAAAAGAGAGCTTACTGAAGGAAAAAAAAAAAGTAAAAGGAAAATTGGCTTCATCCTGGTTTAAACCAGGACACAGATCATAACTTTTTGACACAGGTGGTGGAGGAGCCAATGAGGAGAGGTGTGCTGTTGGACCTTATACTAACAAAGAAGTTGGGGATGTGAAGGTTGGAGGCAGCCTTGGATAAAGTGACTGCAAGTTGGTGGAGTTCAGAATCCTGTGAGGGAGAAGCAGGACAATAAGTATTGCAACCCTGGACTTCAGGCAAAATAACTTTGGCTTCTTCAAAGACCTACTTAGAGGAATCCCATAGGTTAGGGCTTTAGAAGGTAGTGGAGTCTAAGAGAGCTGGTTAATATTCAAGCACCACTTCCTCTAAGCTCAAGATTAGTGTATCCCTATGAGTAAGAAATCAAGCAAAGGAGGAGGCAGGAGGCCTGCATGGATGAGCAAGGAGCTTCTGGTAAAACTCAAGGAACTTTACAGAATGTGGAAAAAAAAGGGACTGGCCACTTGGGAGGAATATAGGAATATTGTTAGAGTATGCAAGGATGAAAAGAGGAAGGTTAAGACCCACTTGGAATTAAATCTGGCAAGGAATGTCAAGGACAACAAGAAGGGTTTCTTCAAGTACATCAATAACAAAAGGAAGGCTATGGGAAATGTGGGCCCACTGCTGAATGAGGAGAGTGCCCTGGTGACAGAGGATACAGAAAAGGAGAAGTTACTGAATACCTTTTTTGCTTCTGTCTTTACTGCTAAGGCTGGCCCTTGTATCTAAGACCCTAGAGGCAAGAGAGAAAGTCTGGAGAAAGGAAGAGTTTCCCTTGGTTGAGGAGGATGGGGTTAGAGATAATTTAGGCAAACTAGACACCCACAAATCCATGTGCCCCAATGGGATGCATCTACAAGTGCTGAGGGAGCTGGCAGATGTTGCTAAGCCATTCTCCATCATTTTGAGAAGTAATGGAGAACAGGAGGTGTGCCTGAGGACTAGAGACGAGCCAGTGTAACTCCAGTCTTCAAGAAGGAGGATCCAAGAAACTACAGGCCAGTCAGCCTCGCCTCCATCCATGGAAAGGTGATGGAACAGTTCATTCTGGATGTCATCTCTCTAAGCATGTGAAGGAAAAGGTTATCAGGCGTAATCAAGATGGATTCACCAAGGGGAAGTTATGCTTGACCCCTCTGATAGCATTTTATGATGGCATAACTGGCTGGATAGATGAGGGAAGAGCAGTAGATGTTGTTTTCTTTGATTCCAGCAAGGCTTTTGACATTGTCTTCCATAACATTCTCATAGGTAAGCTTAGAAAGTATGGGTCAGATGTGTGGGCAGTGAGGTCGATTGAGAACTGGTTTAATGACAGAGCTCAGAGGGTTGTGATCAGTGGTGCAGAGTCTTGTTGGAGGCTTGCAGCTAGCAGTGTTCCCCAGGGATCAGTACTGGATCCAGTCTTGTTCAACATATTCATCAATGATCTGGATCAATGGACAGAGTGTATGCTCAGCGAGTTTGTTGATGATACAGAACTGGGAGGAGTGAGTGACACATCAGAAGGCTGTGCTGCAATTCAGCAATACCTGGACAGGCTAGAGAGTTGGGCGGAGAGAAACCTCATTAAGTTCAACAAAGGCAAGTGTAGAGTCCTGCACCTAGGGAGGAATAACCTCATCCACCAGTACAGGTCAGGCATTGACCTGCTGGAAAGCAGCTCTGTGGAAAAGGACTTGGGAGTCCTGGGGGACAACAAATTATCCATGGGACAGTAATGTGCCCTTGTGGCCAAGAAGGCCAATGGCATCCTGGGGTGTACTAATAAGAGTGTGGCCAGTAGGTTGAGGTAGGATAACCTCCCCCTCTGCCCTGGTGAGGCCATGTCTGGAGTACTGTGTTCAGTTTTGGGCAGTCAGGTCCAGACAAGGAACTACTGGAAACAGTCCAATGGAAGGCTATGAAGATTAGGCGATTGGAGCATCTCTCTTATGAGGAAAGGCTGAGAGACCTGGGTCTGTTTAGCTTGAAAAAGAGAAGACAGGATCTTACCAATGCTTACAAATACCTAAAGGGCAGGTGTTAGGAGGATAAGGTCAGGCTCTTTTCAATGGTGCCTTGTGATAGAATGAGGGGCAATGGGCACAAACTGGAACACAGGAAGTTCCATCTGAACATGAGGAAAAGCTTGAGGGTGGCAGAGCACTGGAACAGGCTGCCCAGAGAGGTTGTAGAGTCTCCTTTGGAGATACTCCAAACTTGCCTGGATGCAATCCTGTACAACCTGCTTTCTGTGAACCTGCTTTAGCATTGAGTTTAGACCAGATGATCTCTAAAGGTCCCTTCCAATCCCTACCATTCTATGAAAAGGGGTCAAACCTGTGACCCTTCTGTGAGGAGGAATGGACCAGACAGGTGACCCAAAATTTACCAAATGAAGTATTCCATCCCATTGTTACTGATTTGACTAGATTTTGATTATTTGGAGGGGGATGGTCAGGCCTGGTCAAGAAAAAACTTTTAGGAGAAATTGATCTCGTAGGAATCATAGGGAGAGGTGTGTGATTGTGTTTTACTTCAGTAGTCACAGAAACCACATGCAGTAGGCAAGTGGTACAAGTAGCTAAGGCATAGTAGTATATTTAAATGGGGACTGCAAAGTCATGAAGAATAAGATACTATGTTTAAGCAGCTACCGTGGAAAAATAATACAATAATAAATCCTGAAGCTATCACGTGGTGGCCAGGGTCACAGTAACAGGTTATGCTGCTTGAATATCCCCTTACCCATTCCATTCTGGTTTGAGTATCAGGGACTGCAATCAATAGGGTGACTATAGATGACCAATGATTTTTGTTAGAGATGAATATGCATGAAGTTATGTAACTTGAAATATCATAAGGGGCCAATCAATGCAAAGGTTAAACTTAATGAATAATTAAAAGTGAGCACTATATGCATTTTTATGCTGAATAATTTAAACAATAGAAATTAAATATATAAAGCCCTGTAGATTTGGCAGAAGACCATGGCATCCCTGAGCTCTGCATCCACCAGCTCCAATGCAGCTTTCCAGATGGAGCTCTCCTGGGAACATGCTGCTACCTAGGCATCGGGCTGCAGGATGTGACCTGCTCTTATGCTGGTGTTGGATGGAAGTGGCGAGCACGCCTGTGGGAGGTGTGCCCAGGTAGAGACACTCCTATGCTTAGTGATGGAGCTCAGAGAGGAGGTAAGCAGGTTGAGGGCCATCAGAGAATGTGAGAGAGAGATGCTTGGAGTTACACCCTGCCTCCCATGATAGAAACCCAGCAGGCAGACAGAGCCCTTGCTACAGAGAACACCCTGCCCTCTCTTCACCCAACTGAATGTGGTGCCTTGAAGGATGGGGACAAATGGCAAGATGTTCCTGCCCAGCACAACAAGCGCTGCAAGCGTGTCTGCCCAGGAACTACCCCACTTTTCCAGCTGCTATGGCATAATAGGTACAGTGCTCTGCAAGGGGAACTGGGCAATTATGAGAATGATAAATCTAGCTTGAAGGTCTAGTCAGGCAACACCCTGCATCAAAACCTTCTCAGTTAAGAATAAAAGATAGGCCATGGGCGACTCACTTGTGAAGGGAATGGAAGACCTGATATGCAGACCAGACCTGCTACATAGTGTCCTGGTTTGAGCCAGGATTAAGCCAATTTTTCTTTTCACTGATTTTTTTTTTCTTTCAGTAAGCTTTCTTTTAACTAGCAACTGTGTGTTCTGCTAGGCTGATAAGACAGTGGAATGTTTTTCTAACTACTGAGGTTTCAAGGTTACACCTTCACTCCGCCGGCTCAGACACTATGGGGAGATCTCTGACCCCCCCCGTGGGAGGCTGAGTTAGACAGCAAAATTGGCCAAAGATATTCCATTCCATATATCTACATAAGCTCAAAGGAAGGTCAGAGATCATAGAAGACAGCTTCCTTCTTCTTCTCGCCTTCTCTTCCATCCATGGCCGGCGTCCAGGGAGGACTCTGCTCATCCATCACCGTCGACCCTTAGGCTCGAGCTCTCCTGACCCTCATAACTCTCTGCTTTCTCCAGCAGCAGCTCCGGGATTCCTCGGGACTCTTCCCAGTTCAGGGGAGTGCTGTGGGAGTTGCTGGGGGTGGGGGGAGGCGAGAGGCTTTTGCCCATATCTGAATATATCTGTATATAATTGTATATATTTTCTTGTATGATTCATAGTGTTTTAATTAAAGCTGTGTAGTTTAGTTTTCAATCCAGCCAAGTCTCTCTCTTTTTCTCTCTCTCCTTCCCTACCTGGGTGGGGGGGGGAGGGGATCGAGAGCATTGTTGTCGGACCTGAGTCAAACGGTGACACATAGGGAAGTCTGCTCCCTCCCTTGGGGCCCAGGTTAGTGATATAAAGAAGCTGCCTTCCCTAGTATGGCCCTCTGTGTAGCAAAATTGAGTACTATTCCAGCCTTTTCAAGCTTGAAGAAGGCCTAGATAAGCAATTAAAAATTCAGGAACAAACTGGATCTACAGATGAGAAGGATTTAATAATGAAAACTCCCAGTCCTATTAAAGAGGTCCCGGAATACAAGAGTGAAATGGTTAATGCTTGGTTTACAGATGCTTCATCCTGAAGAGAAGGGAAAACCTAGTTGTTTAAATCTGCTGCAAATAAACCCTCCACAGGCGAACAAATAATAAATCATGATAAGGGCAGTGCCCAAGTGGGGGAACTGGATGCTATTCTTAATATTTTTGTAAAAGAAAAAGCCACCAAGGATGCTGTGTACATTTACACAGATTCTTTTGCAGTCTTCAAGGGCTGTGTGGAGTGGATAACTTTCTGGGAACAGAATAACTGGGAAATTAACGGGGTGCCAGTTTGGCATAAGGAGAAATGGCAACAAATACTGAAAATTGCTAAAGAGAACCCTAACTTTCATGTAGAGTGGATTCCTTCTCACCAGACTAATTTGAAAAATGAAGCTACTAAGTGGAATAACTATTGATGAGCTAGCTAGAATTGATGTGAAAGAAATCGGGAAGGAAAACCCTTGTGGTCCACATGGCAGGTGGACTACATCGGTCCCTTCTGCAAATCAAGAAACAAACAATATATCATTGTGATTGTAGAGGTAGTATCAGGATTAACCTGTCTCTAAAGCAAATGGGGAAAATACAGTTCATTTTCTGGAAAAGGTATTTGGGGTTCTTCCTAAACCCACAAATATTCAATCTGACAATGGAACTCATTTTACCTCACACCTGGTACAGCAATGGGCTAAAAGGGAAGGTATCAAATGGACATTTCATGTCCCATACTACCCACAAGCTAATGGGATAGCAGAACGTACTAATGGGTTAATTAAAAATCTCACTTGCCCACAGGATTCCAGATGGGATGAGAGTTTGAGATATGCCGTTACTACTATAAACAACAGGTGGGGAGTGAACGGGTGCCCTCGCCTAAATGCCCTTTTTCCCTATGTCACCTACTCAGGATAATGGCCAGCACAGAAGACCTTACAACAAATCCAAAACTCCCCTCCACCCTGGAAAGACTCTTTTGGCAAACCTGCCAAATATTGGTAAGGTCAAGCTCACCTTACAGACCCCGGTGAATTCAAATACATGGGTTGCATCTGATTTAAATGACAAACAACATAAAATCAGTACAAATTGGATAATTCATGTTGAGTAAATCAGTGTTTCCTTTTGGGAAAAATCAGTCATTTCTGTGTACCTGTGTCTAGTGATGTTCGTTAATACATTGCAAATCATGACAGCCTAAAGAGCCAGAGACATCCCGGTGACGGTACCAGGCCTGATCAACCTGTTACTGGACTCCGGAGGAGTTACTTTGTGACCGCTGTGGGACTGATCACCCCATGGCCTAAACAAGGTGCTCTGTAACATTGTCTCCTTCTATACTCACCTTTGAGTTGTTGTTTGCAATATATTGTATTGAATGGGAATAATTAAGAATATTGTTACAGAACTCACTGAAGTGACAAGAACTCGGTTCAAATTTGGGGATTTCCTAAATGGTCTACTTATTTTTTACTGAATTGAAAAGTGGTAATAACTGCAAATATTCTATTCCTTTTTCCTTTTACTGATTTTTTTTTTTCTTCAGCAAGCTTTCTTTTAGCTAGCACCAGTCTGTTCTAAATAAGGCGGATAAGAGAGGAATGTTTTTCTAACTGCTGGGTCTTCAAGGTCACATCTTTACTCTGCTGGCTCAGATGCTACGGGGAGATCTATGACCCCCCCTGTAGGAGGCTGACTTAGACAGCAAAATTGGCCAGAGATATTCCATGCCATATCTCTACATAAGCTCAGAGGAAGGTCAGAGATCACAGAAGACAACTTCCTTCCTGCTTCTTTTTCCCTTCTCTCCCGTCCATGGCCGGCGTCCAGGGAGGACTCTGTCCATCCATCACCGTCGACCCTTGTGCTCGAGCTCTCCTGACCCTCATAACTCTCCGCTTTTTCCAGTAGCAGTCTGGAATTCTTTGGGACTGTTCATGGCTGGGGGGGTGGTGCTGTGGGAGTTGCTGGGGGTGGGGGAAAGTGAGAAGCTTTTGCACGTGTCTGAACATATTTGTATATGGTTATATATATTTTCTTGTATCATTGGTGTTTGATTGAAGCTGGTGTGGTTTGGTTTTTGGTCCAGCCAAGTCTCTCTCTTTTTCTCTCTCTTCTTCCCTACCTGGGTGAGGGAGGAGGGGATCAGGAGCATTGTTGTTGAGTCTGAGTCAAACGGTGACACATATTATTGTATATTATGTTTGGGAATTGTTCCCTTGTTTGTTGTTATGGTTCATTATATTTTATCTGTATTTTTACATTTACATTTGTTTTTACACTCGAGGAGGGGAAGGATCTAATGTGAGGAAAGGGTTTGGACAAGATCCTGGTTCACACATACATACTGATGGACAGTAAGGACACCACATTATTGCTGCCATAAAAGCCACGGGGTGAGATGTGGGGAACAGTCCATCTTCTCTCCCCCCACATAAAACGAAACAAAATGCCTTTCAAGCCAGCAAAGCGAGAGTGGCATCTTTTTTGCTGATTTAGCCAAGGACAGAATGGAACAGGCCTCTTGCTCTACCAGGTAACTCCACAGCAAGAAAACAGCATAAGGGTTATGATAACTGGCAGAAAAATAGATAATAGGTTAAAGACTGCCTCTGACAGAGTACGTACCTGGCCAGTGCTAATTGGCTAATTTGAACAGTGGTACTTTCTCGAACAGTGATTTCTGATCTATAAAAGAAGGCAAGATCTGCAGGCTGGTGCTCTCTGCCTGACCGGGACGAGACCCTGCTGCAGTACCTGAACCTGCCTAGAACGCCAGCATCGCTGTTCGGGGGAGCTGCCCCGCGACCGCTGCCCGGAGTAGCCGAAAGGGGGGCCGCCTGTTCTCCGCTCCGCGAGGACCCTGCCTGCTCCATGGGGATTCAAGCCTGCTCGCCGAGGCCTGCCCGATCCCTAGGGATTGCTGCCTGCCCGAGCCTAAACCAAACCAGACCGAAGTAGGAGCTTGCCCAGCGTGCGCTTGCCACCCTGCCTCAGGACTAGAGCTGTGTTTGCCGCATCTGCCTGCTGCTGGGAGTGGTCGCCCCGGTTACCGGGAAGCCGGCCCCCCCACGGATCTCCTGCCGAGCCTGCCAGCCGCATCCCGGGAACCACGCGCTACGGAAGGAGGGTAAATACACACACACACACACACACACACTTTCCTGCCGGGCTCAACTCCTACTCTTTCACTCCATTGATTCTACACCTCTCCCTCGGAGTGTGCCTTTAATAAGACTATAGTACCTTTGAACCTCGATCCCTCATTTTGTGTTGACCCTTAATAAACTGATTAATTTGTAAACTAAACATTAGTTTCAGTAACAATTTGTGAGCATGGTGAGGGGGTATTCTAATCTACCCTCTAAGATACGGTCCTGCAGTGGCCATTCCTCTGTGAGAGGCGAGCGCCACGTGTGAGCCCTCAGTCTCATTCACAAACCTCTCCACATTGGGGGGGGAAGTCGCGGAAGTATCCTGACAGCTGGTAGCCCCCCGATACCGGCCTGCGACACCCTCAGATGATTATCCCCTTTTGAACTTTCAGATAGACAGTAGCAAAGTAGCGAGAAGTCCAAGGGCAATGAAGAAAGATTTCAGGGCCTTGTGATGACTGGTCAAGGGACTGGGAGCACAAGTCATGTTCTCCTCTATCCCTCCAGTTATGGGGAATGATGAGGGGGTAAACAGGCCCAGCAGATCAATGCCTGGCTCAGAGCTTGGTGCTGCCAGCAGGACTTAGGGTTCTTTAACCACAGCTTGATTTACAAGACACCAGGCCTGCTGACAATAGATGGTAAAAGCTTATCTTGCAGAGGGAAAAGGGTTCTAGGGAAAGAGTTAGCAGGGCTCATTGAGAGAGATTTAAACTAGTTTCAAAGGGGGATGAGGATGTAACTGGGTTTGTAAGAGAGGCGCCTGGGTGTAGTAGCTCAGTGCTTGTGGGGCAGTGTGCTAGAATTTTTCCCCCTCTGAAATGCTTATATACTAACGTATGCAGCATGGGGAATAAGAAGAATAAGGAAGAACGGGAGATCTGTGTGCAGTTGCACAGCCATGATCTCATTGTGATTAGGGAGACACGGTGGGTTAGCTCACATGACTGGAATGCTGCCATGGATGGCTATGTCCTTTTTAGGAAAGACAGGCCAGCAAGGCGAGGTGGTGAAATTGCTCTTTATGTGAGAGAGCAACTGGAATGTATTGAGCTCTCCCTGAGGGTGGATGAGGAGCAAATTGAGAGCTTGTGGGTAAGGATTAAGGGGTAAGCTAATATGAGAGACACTGTTGTGGGTGTTTACTACAGGCCACCTGATCAGGATGGAGAAGCTGATGAGGCCTTCCACAGGCAGCTGAGAGTCACCTCACAGTCACAGGCCTTGGTTCTCATGGGGGACTTCAGTCACCCTGATATCTGTTGGGAAGGCTACACAATCAGTCATGTACAGTCCAGGAGGTTCGTCCAGTGTATTGATGATAACTTTTTGACTCAAGTGGTGGAGGAGCCAACAAGGAGAGGTGTACTACTGGACCTAGTTCTGAATAAACAAAGAGGGGCTGGTTGGGAGCAGCCTTGGCTGAAGTGGCCATAAGATGGGAGAGTTCAGAATTGTGTGCAGCAGGTACTGAGCATCTGGCAGGGTCACAACCCTGGACTTCAGAAGAGCTAACTTTGACCTCTTCAAGGAATTGCTTGGTGAAATCCAATGGGATAGGGTACTGGAAGGAAAGGGGGTCCAAGAGAGTTGGTTAGTATTTAGGCAGTGTTTCCTCCAAGCTCAAGATTGGAGCATCCCAAAGAATAAGAAATTAAGTAAGAGAGCCAGGAGACCTGCATGGTTGAACAGGGAGATACTGAACAAACTCAAGTGGAAGAAAGAAGTTTATAGATCATGGAAGAAGGGGCTGACAACTTGGGAGGAATACAAGAATGTGGTCAGAGAGTGTAGGGATGCAACAAAAGCTAAGGCCTCCTTAGAATTAAAACTGGCAAGGCAGGTCAAGGACAACAAGAAAGACTTAAGTACATTGGAGGCAAAAGGAAGACTAGAGGAAATATAGGCCTGCTGCTGAATGAAGTGGGTGCCCTGATGATGGAGGCTAACTTAACTAGTGGTCATCGCCCTCCCAGAAGAGTGTTAGCTATAGTTTCCACTCAGGCAAAAGCTGTTGCCAAGAGGAATGCAGCAACCCAGATGGAGGTCCCCCACAAATATACAGGTGTCCAGGTCTCTGGCTGCAGTGAGTGCCGGAGTCTGGTACTTGCAATGGAGGGCACCACAGACAACACCTTTGTTCAATGTGACCAGGTGAATGATCTGCTCAGCCTGGTGGCTGAGCTGAAGGAGGAGGTGGAAAGGCTGAAGACTATAAGGGAGTGCGAGAGGGAGATAGACTGGTGGTGTCAGACCTTCCCATCCCTGAGGCAAAGGCAACAGGTTCCACATGAAACACAGGATCCCCTACCCTCTTGCCACCAGGTAAGAGGAGGGGACCAAAGAGATGGGGGTGAATGGGAACAAGTCCATCCTCAGGGAGGCAGGCAAATCCCCTGCAGGCCTCCCTTGCCTCCCCAGTTACCACTGCGCAACAGGTATGGGGCTTTGGAAATTGAGGGCCAGGCGAGTGAGGATGAAGAGGAAGGTCCATCCAGGAAGACACCCAGGGTGAGTCAGTCACCCCCACACCTTAGGACTAGTTCAATCAAAAAAAAATATGAGGGAAATATATGGATATATATGGATAAGTATGTGCAAGTATATACAAGTATGTGCAGGAATGTACAAAACCCTATTGCCTTCCCCCACCTCCAGCAACTCCCACAGCGCTCTCCTGAGGTATGAGCAGTTCTGAAATGTCCCAGACTGGTGCCGGAGATAGCAGCGGAGCAGACAGGTGCTGAGGGGAGAGTTATAAGAGTCAGGAATGCACAAGCCTAGGGTTCAACGTTGATGGATAGATGGAGTCCTCCCCAGACACTGGCCACAGATGGAAGACAAGGGAAGAAGAAACAGGAAGGAAGTTGACTTCTGTCATCTCTGACCTTACACTGAGCTTATGTAGATATATGGAATGGAATACTTTGATCAATTTTGCTGTCTATCTACTCCACTCCTCTGTATGGGAGGGCTGCAGATACTACTCTTCTGTTCCCTATAGCATCTGAGGCCGTAGAGCAAAGCAACCTTGGCATTTCAGCAGTAACATAAACATTCCAGCATTATCAGTCCACTAGTTGGAAAACTTGCTGCTAGTTAAAAGAGAGCTTACTGAAGGAAAAAAAAAACACAATAGCCCTTATTCCATAACCATATATTATATGTAGACTCTATATTGTACCAACTCTCAAATTAAGGATTTTCCCCACAGAGTCAGATTACCTTGAGGTACACGTACTTCACCATCCTCCATCATCACACACCAGGTATGTCTTGGTCCCTGAGCAAAAGCAACACCCTGGACAGGTTTGCCTTTACCCGAAGCAGGAAAAGCCCAAACACTTTTCCCCAACAGATTCCTTTCACATACCACTGGGACTTTATCCCCATCTACTGTATGTAGAAGTTCTGACTGTGCAGGACCAGCCTGATTGATGGATCCCCTGGTGTTAACTAATCTGGTGGCCTGAGCTAAATGTCTATCCCAATTTTTTAAAGTTCCACCACCCATTGCCTTCAGGGTAGCTTTTAACAGACCATTGTACCTTTCAATTTTCCCTGAGGCTTGTGCATGATACGGGATATGGTATATCCACTCGATACCACTAGAAGAGCAGACAGGGGCAGCGGCTGTGATAAGTGCTGTGCCTTAACAACAAACTTTACCTGTTTAAGATGGACAGAGGGGTTCCTGGAGCTCGGGAAGCCCGTGGGAGAGAGAAGAGACCCAGAAGTGCTCAGCAGCTCTTTCAAGAGAGTCTGACGTGGCTGAGGGTGTCGCCAGGGCAACTGCCAGCATTTAAATGCGGCCATAGGCAGAGGCTCCCCTCAGACCACGAGGAGAGTGGACAGTGGCAGCGGCAGCCATCACAGAGAGCAGCTCGAGCAGAGCCCGTGGGTGAGCGTGAGAGGAGGAATCAGTATAACCAACCAGTGAAGAAAGAGGGTTAAGTATGGTTTCCACCAGGGCAAAAGCTGTTGCCAGGAGGACTGTGGCAAACCAAACGGAGGTTCCTCACAGGTGTGTGGGGCTCCAGGTCTCTGGCTGTAGGGAGTGCCAGAGCCTGTCGTTCACCCTGGAGAACAGCAGAGACACCAGCTGTGTGAAGTGTGAGCAGATAAATGATCTGCTCAGCATGGTTGCACAGCTGAAGGAGGAAGTAGAGAGGCTAAGGAGTATTAGGGAGTGCAAGAGGGAGATAAACGGTTGGTGCCATGACTTAACTTCCCTGAATCAGGCCCAAAAGACAGGTGGGGCTCATGATGCAGACTCCTGTCTCCTGTCCGCCTGGCTGAGTGTGATGGCCTACAGGATGAGGAGCAATGGCAACAAGTTTCTGCATGGCACAAGCGGTGTAGTAAGGGTGTCCCTAGAGTTCCCCCTCCCCAGGTGACCTTGCAAAATAGACATGATGCTTTGCAAGGAGAACCGAATGTTGATGTGGATGATGGTTCACCAAACTTGGAGGTGTCAGTGAGGCCAAGTCAGTCTGTACCTAGCATCAAAACCACCTCAGTTTAAAAAATGTGTATACTTGTCATAGGTGACTCACTTCTAAAGGGACTGGGAGGCCCTATATGCAGGCTGGATCCACTTCTTAGAGAGGTCAGCTGCTTCCCTGGGGTCAGGGTTAAGGATATATGGAGGAAGCTCCTTACTCTAGTTTGGCCCTCAGACTGCTACCCATTACTGTTATCCAAAGTAGGCAGTGATGAGGTAGCTACCAGAAGGCTAGGGGCAATTAAGAGAGACTTCAGGGCCCTGGGATGGCTGGTTAGGGGATCAGGAGCACAGATGCTGTTCTTCTCTATCCCACCAGTAGCAGGGATTGATGAGGGGATAAACAGGAAGAGCCAGAAGATTAACTCCTGTCTTTGGGACTGGTGCAGCAGACAGGACTTTGGCTTTTTCGATCATGGATGGACCTACAGGACACCAGACATGGCAACAGGTGGGGGAAGCCTAACTGGGAGTGGGAAAAGGATCCTGGGGCATGAGTTAGCAGGGTTCATCAAAAGGGCTTTAAATAGGTCTGAAGGGTGATGGGAATGAAACCAGGCTCACCAGAGATGAGCCTAAGGTTGCTCGCCAGTCTGCCGTCCCACTCAAGGTGTGAAATGGGGATAAAAGCAGCAACAAAAACACAGGGTTCAATTATAGGTTAGTAACTGCTCAAGTGGTTGGGATATCTGTACCACGGCTCAAGTGTATATATGCCAATGCCTATAGCATGGGAAATAAAGGAGTTAGAAGCTATTGTGCACCAGGGAGACCATGATATAATTGCCATCACGGAAATGTGGTGGGATGATTAGCATGGTTGGAGTGCTGCAATGGATGGTGGGGTGGCATTATATGTTAAGGAGTGCTTTGACTGCCTAGAATTCCATGTTAGACACACCAAGACAGAACGTATATGGGTAAGGATAAAGGGGAAGGCCAATGAGGCTGATATCCTAGTGGGAGTCTGCTACAGACCACTCAACCAGGATAAAGACACTGATGAGACATTCTTTCAACAATTCAGAGATGTCTTGCGTTCACTAGCTCTTGTTCTCATAGGGGACTTCAAATTACCACGTCTGCTAAAAGTAGAACACAGCAGAAAGGGGGCAATCCAGGAGGTTTCTGGAATGTATGGAAGATAACTTCCTGCTACAGCTGGTAAGTGAGCCTACCAGGGGTAGTGCCATGCTGGACCTACTGCTTACAAACAGGGAAGGGCTGGTGGAAGATGTAGTGGTTGGAGGTTGTCTTGGGCACAGCAACCATGATATGATAGAATTTTCAATATGTGGTGAAGTTAAGAGGGTCGTCAGCAAAACCTCTACCTTGGACTTCCAGAAGGCTGACTTTGGTCTCTTCAGGATGCTGGTTGGGAGAGTCCCTTGGGAAGCAGCCTTCAAAAACAAAGGGGCCCAGGAAGGCTAGGTGTACTTTAAGAATGCAGGGGCAGGGGCAGACTGTCCCCATGTGCTGAAAAAGGCACCAGCAGGGAAGATGACCGGCCTGGTTGAGCGGGGAACTATTACAAGAACTCAGAAATAAAAAAAGAGTGTATCAACTTTAGAAAAAGGAGCAGGTGAATCAGGAAGTATTCAAGGATATTGTAAGGGCATGTAGAAAGAGAATTAGAGATGCAGAAGCTCAGCTAGAACATTAAATAGCCATCTCTGTAAAGGATAATAAAAAAAGCTTTTATAAATACATTAATAACAAAAGGAGGGTCAGGGAAAAGCTTCATTCCTTATTGGATGAGGGGGGGAGCTTAGTAATGGAGGACAAGAAAAAGGTGGAGGTACTTAATAGCTTCTTTGCTTTAGTCGTTAACAAAAAGACTAGCTACCCTCAGAACAACTGGGCTCCTGAGTTGGTGGATAGGGATGGGGAGCAGAATCCCCTTCCTGTAATCCAGGAGGAAGTAGTTAGGGACCTGCTGTGCCACTTAGATCCCAACAAGTCTATGGGTCTGGATGGGATTAATCCTAGGGTGCTGAGGGAGCTGGCGGAAAAACTGGCTAAGCCGCTCTCCATCATTTATCACCAGTCCTGACTGACTGACTGGGGAGGTCCCAGATGACTGGAGGTTGGCTAATGTGATGCCCATCCACAAGAAGGGCTGGAAGGAGGATCCAGGGAACTACAGGCCTGTCAGCCTGACCTCAGTGCCTGGCAAGGTTATGGAGCAGATCATCCTGAGTGCTATCAAGCAGCATGTAGAAAACAACCAGGGGATCAGGTCCAGCCAACATGGGTTTAGGAAAGAAAGGTCCTGCCTGACCCATCTCATCTCCTTCTATGACTGGGTGACCCGCCTAGTGGATGAGGGGAAGGCTGTGGATGTGGTCTACCTCGACTTCAGCAAGGCCTTTGACACAGTCTCCCACAGCATCCTCCTGGAAAAGCTAGCAATCCACAGCTTGGACAGGTGCACCCTTCACTGGGTTAAAAAGTGGTTGGATGACCGGGCCCAGAGAGTGATGGTGAATGGTGCTGCATCCAGCTGGCATCTGGTGTCCAGCGGTGTCCCCCAGGGTTCAGTACTGGGCCCAGTCCTATTCAACATCTTTATGGACGACCTGGATGTGGGGATTGAGTCCACCCTCAGTAAGTTTGCAGATGACACCAAATTGGGGGGGGTCAATCTGCTGGAGGGTAGGAAGAAGCTGCAGGAGTATCTGGACAGGTTGGGTCAATGGGCTGAGGCAAATAGCATGTAATTCAACAAGACCAAGTGCAAGGTCCTGCACTTTGGCCACAATGACCCCATGCAAAGCTACAGACTGGGGGAAGAGTGGCTGGAGAGCAGCCCGGCAGAGAAAGACCTGGGAGTACTGGTTGACTACTGGTTGAACATGAGCCAGCAGTGTGTCCAGGTGGCCCGGAAGGCCAATGGCCTCCTGACTTGTATCAGGAATGGCATGGCCAGCAGGAGTAGGGATGTAATTCTCCCCCTATACATAGCACTGGTGAGCCCTCACCTCGAGTACTGTGTACAGTTCTGGGCCCCTCACTTCAAGAAGGGTATTGAGGTGCTGGAGCAGGTCCAGAGGAGAACAACAAGGCTGGCGAAAGGACTAGCAGGAAAGTCTTATAGGGATAGGCTGAGGGAGCTGGGGTTGTTTAGCCTGCAGAAGAGGAGACTCAGGGGGGACCTTATCACTCTCTTCAACTACCTGAAGGGAGGTTGTAGTCAGGTGGGGGCTGGGCTCTTCTCCCAGGCAACTAGGGACAAGACAAGAGGGCGTGGCCTGAAGCTGCAGCAGGGGAGGTTTAGGTTGGATATTAGGAAGTACTTCCTCACGGAGAGGGTGATTCGACATTGGAATGGATTTTCCAGGGAAGTGGTGGAGGCACCATCCCTGGATGTGTTCAAGGAAAGGCTGGATGTGGCACTTAGTGCCATGGTCTAGCCAATATGGTGGTGTTAGGTCATAGGCTGGACTTGATGATCTTAAAGGTCTTTTCCAGCCTTGGTGATTCTGTGATTCTGTGGAGTTTAAGGCAAAGCAATATTTTAAGCAATAGTATTTTCATTTTATAAAATACTTCTCCCTAAATGCAGTACTTCAAGAATAATTTTCTCCATATTTGTCATTCCTTTAAGAATAACAATTTCAGCCTCACCTTATTAATTTAAAAAACATTGATATAGATGGCATGTTATACTTCAAAGAAAAAAAAAATCAAATTAAAGGTATAAAAAAAAGTCATACTTGAAAGTTTTCACCTCCAGAACAGAAATTAAAACTTGTTTATAATCAATTTAAAACCCCATGTACAATGAAAACTATATTGTGTTTATATATATGCAATACTACATCTTTTTAAGGGATAAGTTGCAAAATGTTACTTTTTGATTCTGTGAGGTTAAGCAGGTTCTTTCTATTTGTCCTGCTTTGAGCCAGGATTAAGCCAAGTTTCCTTTTACTGTTTTGTTTTTTTTCCTTCAGTAAGTGTTCCAGCTTGGACTGATAAGAAATGCTGAAATGTTTATGCTATATCCGGGACTTCAAGGTCACATCTTTGCCCTGCCGGCTCAGATGCTATCATGAGATTTCTGACCCCCCCATAGGACGCTGAATTAGACAGACAGCAAAATTGCTCAGAGATATTCCATTCCATATATCTATGTAAGCTCAGAGGAAGGTCAGAGATCACAGAAGACAACTTCCTTCCTGCCTCTTCTCCCCTTCTCTTCTGTCCATGGCTGGCATCCTGAGAGGACTCCGTCCATCCATCACCATCGATCTCTAGGCTCAAGCTCTCCTGACCCTCAGAACTCTGCACTCTCTCCAGCAACAGTCTGGGATTTTTCAGGACTTTTCACAGCTAAGGAGAGTGCTGTGGGAGTTGTTGGGTGTGGGAGGAGGCAATAGGGGTTTTGCACGTTTCCTGAACACATCTGTATATAATTGTACATATTTTCTTTTGTCCTTAGTATTTAATTAAAGCTGTGTTGTTTAGTTTTCAATTCAGAGAGTCTCTCCCTTATTGTCTCCTTCCCTGCCTGGGAGGGAGAGGGAGGGGATCGAGAGCATTGTTGTCAAATGTGAGTCAAACGGTGACAGAAATTTATTGGCACCTAATGTGGGGCTCGATTTTAAGCCTAAATTACAAATTCTCACTAATTGGGAGTTTGTAAAATTCCATCTCTGATGGGAGGAATCCCTCAGATAGCAATGGGCAACACTTCTGCTGAATTTCCTGACCGATTGAAAACTGAACAGACACTTTCTGTAACATTTCTGCTGGACCTTTTTCCCAACATGCAATGGTACATGTGGTGTGCAGCTGAGAGCATTCTGCTCTTTGTAGCTGCTCTTGTGATTGTTTTATGGTTTATTGATAGAACTGTAGCCATAATCAACCCTATAATTACCAGCCTAGTGATCTTAGGGTTTATGATACTGATCTTAATGTGGGCACTGTATGTGTACAGTTACAGTACAGATCCAAAACTGAACGGAACAATCTATATTGATAATGGCAGTAGCAGGTTCAATTTTACCTCTCCATTTTTTCTCGAGCTGAATCTCCCAGCTCTTGATCTGAATAGCATTGTTGCAGTAGGGATGCTTCTGCTGAACATTTATAATATATTGCGGATGCATAGGGTGAGGTGTTCTACTCACTGCCGATCCCCCACAGGCAATGCTGCTGCCACTGTTGCTGCTGCCATCTGTGATGCTGCCAGCACCACTGCTGCTGCTTACCACCACTGGTACTGCTACAAGAACAGCTGCTTCTGCAAATATGAGGTCCACTCCCATTTGAATCAAACTAGTTAATCCTGTGACCAGAAGCAAAGAAAAGGTGAAACGCTCCTCCCTTTTTACCCACTCCCATCTGAGACATCCAGAGTTTCTTTAAGGAATGATAGAGACCAAAATTGAGGAAGCAGATGATTCTAAATCAGGTGATGGAGCAGATACCTCTAAAACAGATTAAAAATCAGGCCCTTCTTAAGCAGATAGAACAGCAGGCCCTCCTCAATCAGATGACGATGATGACCTTGTCCAGCCTTACTCTATGAAGGAAACGCACCTCATGAGAAAGGATGTCACCCACATTGGTGGTGAGGGACTTCTTCCTTGGTTACTCCAATGCTTTGATAGTGGGGCTGAAACCCATAACGTGGATGAGAGAGAAGCCAAGCAGTTGGGATCCCTGGCCAGAGATGCTGGTATTGATATGGCACTTGGTAGTAAGATGGGAACTACCACCCTATGGGACCGATTTATTTCAGCTGTAAGGGAGAGATACTCCCACAAGGGTGACATCAAATGGCGCCAAAGCAGAAAACCCACTCTTGAGAAAGCCATCACTTATTTGAGAGAAATAGAGGTGATCTATGATAAAGATGGACTTATGTCATGGTTTGGGCCCAACATGACAACAAAAAACTGGCCCTGTGGCCACTCACTCAGCTCCCCCCAACCCCCACATACACACACTCTGGGATGAGGAGGACAAAGCTCATGGTTTGAGACAAAGCTCAAGGAGGGTTCTTAACCAATTAAGGTCCCAGGAAAAACAGACTCGGGGAAAAAAAAATAATTTAATTTCACACTAATCAAACACACACAGGACACAGACAACACAAAGAGCAGTGCTTTCACATGTTACCCCACCCCTCCCTTCTTCCAAGGCCCAAATTACTTTGTTCCCAATTTCTCCCCCAGCGGCACAGGGGGACAGGGGATGGGGTTTCGAGTCAGTTCACGGGTTGGTGGTTCTTGCCGCACCATCTTCCTCAGGAAGAAGAATACTTTACAGTCCTTCCCTGATTCCCCATGGAGTCCCTTCCATGGGAGAGAGTCCTCCACGAACCTCTCCTTCATGAGTCCATCCCACGAGGTCCGGAGCAAGCCACTCCAGTGTGGGCTTCCTGCAGAGTCACGAGCTGCTTCAGTAGCAAGCCCCCCTCGCGCTGGGGTCTTCCACAGCTGCGCAATCAGAGTCCACAGGCAGCAAATCCTCTGGTCACAAAATGCAAGTCCAGTGGCCGAGTTCCCCTCTCCTAGCGCCTTCAGGGAATGTTCCACCACGGTCCTCCATGAGTGCAGGGGTACAGGCTGCCATCTCGCCATGGGTTACAGGGCACATTCTCCTTCTTCCTCACCAACCACCAGCACCACCCTCCCTCACCAGCACCGCTCTTATCCTCCAGCCCAGCTCCCCTCTCTCAAGTGCCTCTGTTCAGGTGTTACAGCTGTTCTTTCGTGTGTTAATCGCTGAGGCGCATCTATTGTCCCTCTAATGGCTCTTTGGCTGCGTTTTGGAAGCAGGAGGAGGCTCTCAGCTTCTTACTGGAGCAACTCTTGTGGCCCTTCCCCCGCTACCAAAAAACCCACCAAACCAAACCAGAACAACTTACAAATCCTGATGATGTTCTGTGTGACACACAAATGTTCTGGAGGTTTGAGCAGGCTGTACCAGCAGCCCATGCCCATATACTCTCCTTCATGGGATGCTTTGATGATGATGCAAGACCAGCTGTGTGTGAAGTGGCTTTCAGAGCACAACAGTATGGAGACATCATCTCTCATTCCTATCAGTTCCACACCTCAGCCATTGAACAAATGTTTGACAGAAAGAATAAGATGCCAAACAGATGGGGAGGTAAACCCCAGAATCTCCCTAGAGACAATTGGTCATGTGTTGCAGATATTAAGAGGAGATGTCCTGCCATGAGACAGCAGCGAGAGAGACAGGACCCACTGCGATGCCACCTGTGGTCTCTCTTGCGTAGTTATTTTAAGGAGGACATGAGAATCTAGGACAAGAAACCTGCTGATATTATCTAGATATGCGTGCAAGAGCTACTAAACAGAACAAAGGCAGGAGATGGTTCTTCCCAGATGAAGGCTGCACTAGTCTCCACCCGGGATGGTGTTTCAACCTCAAATGCTCAACATTAGAGGTACCCTGCCTCCAGCCAGGGAGAGGAGAGGGACAACAGAGTTCACTGGACTGTGTGGATTCAGTGGCCTGGCACATTAAAAACACAAAGGTATAAAGCCTTGGTGGACACTGGTGCACAGTGCACCCTAATGCCATCGAATCATAAAGGGACAGAATCCATCACTATTGCTAGAGTGACGGGAGGATCTCAACAAGTGACTGTTGTGGAGGCCGATGTGAGCCTCACTGGAAAGGAGTGGCAAATGCACCCTGTAGTGACTGGCACAGATGCTCTGTGCATCCTTGGCATAGACTACCTCAAAAAAGGATATTTCTGGGATCCTAGAGGGTACTGGTAGGCCTTTGGTATAGCAGCTGTAGAGACTGAGGACACTGAACAGCTGCATACTCTGCCTGGCCTTTCAGATGACCCTTTTCTAGTGGGGTTGCTGAAGGTCAAAGTCCAGCAGGTGCCAATTGCCACTTCAACAGTGCATAGGCAACAATATCGCACCAACAGAGACTCTGTGATTCCCATTCATAAGCTGATCTGGCAATTGGAGACCCAAGGAGTGATCAGCAGGACTCACTCACCCTTCAACAGTCCTATCTGGCCAGCGCGAAAACCTGATGGCAAGTGGAGGCTGACAGTGGACTATTGTGGTCTGAATGAGGTGACACCACCGCTCAGTGCTGCTGTGCTGGACATGCTAGAACTTCAGTACGAGCGGGAGTCGAAAGCAGCCAGGTGGTATGCCACTGTTGACATTGCTCATGCCTTTTTCTTTATTCCTCTAGCAGCAGAGTGCGGGCCACAGTTTGCTTTCACCTGGAGGGGAGACCAATATATCTGGAACAACTGCCCCAGAGTTGGAAACACAGCTCAACCGTTTGCCATGGACTGATCCACACTGCACTGGAGAAGGGTGGAGCAGTACTTAATTGGTGCATTCGGCCTTGGACCTGACAAGTCGGCCAATTTATGTCTGTTTGGGAGGACAGACCCAGCTCACTGGCTGGAAGGGATACATTGCTGTCCTTGTCTGCTTATCCTCAAACTCAGGTGCCTAATGACTATATGGGTGGACTGTGCATGACTTGCAAAGTGAAGGCTTTGTGGTCAGAAGTCATGCAATAAAGGCCAGGATCCAAGCCTGTATGACTTCATCTGGTGATTTGCATGTGATGCAAGCCCTGGGCATTAACAAAACTTGAATTTTCATATGAAGCGGACACTGGGCATCTTCCCTACATTTCTCCTAATTAATAAAGTTCATTAGTCTGTGAAGAACCGATCAATACACTAGTTATCACCTAAGTCCCACCTTGTCAATAAGTTTTAAATTAGTCTTTGAATCTTTTGTTAGGGGCAAGAAGAGCACCTCCCCTGGAACAGGTCGACAGGCCTGATCCACTCTTCTTCCCCCCCAAGCAGGGACGCCTCCTTGGGTAAGAGATCATGACTTTCACCTTTTGGGTAGGAGTGAAAGCATCCCCAGGTGTATTGTGTATTGTACACTTTGTATTATTGTTGCTAGCAATATTGACATCTATTAATAGCGCTATTGTAGTCAGTGCATTTATCAACAGCTATCTCGAACTTGTTATATCTGTCGCCTTAACAAATTACCTTACATTTACATCTAACTACTTTGTATTTGCCACTTTGCAAATCCATTCTCAAGATAGGCCTAACTTGAGGACAGTGGGGCAGACAAACATTGTTAAGTGGTCATACACATAAACACACGTAATCCTTTAGTCATAAACCATTAATTAAGACCTGGGACGTAAGACTGCAGTCCAGCCACCCCCAGCACCCTGGTATACAATGGTTGTTGGATAGCAAGGGGGCTGTACTCTGAAATCCCGTGGCTTCAACAGGAGGGTCCTCCTCAACCACACATCCGAGTCACACTGATCCGTTCAGCTACATACCCATTTTACACACACAAACAGCTTTTAACTTCATGTGACATCACCAAATCAACTGGAAACTTTAAATATTTTTTTGCCAAGTTGTAACTAGCATGTTTGTCCAATATTTGAAAGATAACTAGGCTCCAAATCTGGACATACTTCCAAATTATGAAAAAAAATGCAGAGTTATTCTGAAAAGAAACTTTGTTTTGGAATGAGCTAAAAATGCTATAAACAGAATCTTAAGTTATTCCACCAATTCAAAACACAGGGATTTGTGTGGTTATCAGAGCACTGACAGGCAGCTAGCATTCCAACTTCCAAGAAAGATTAATTAAATTTGACTAATAAATGCCCTTTCCCAGGCTTCTCAAGGCAGCAAGAAAGCTTATTATACAGTGTCAAACTTGAAAATAACGTAACACAAGTTACATATTGGAATAATGTTAATTTGTGTTATTAAGAAGAACTGTTAAGGAAAAAACACAAACAAGAACAGAAACATTAGAGCAAGTCTTGACAGTAATTCAACCTGAAAAATTTTCCCTTCTATATTCCACACATATATTAGTGATATATATTACTGATATATAGCACATATATAGATTACTGATATATCACCGAACACAACAATTTCAATGCACATCTCTACAGACTGAAAGCAATTCAGTGTGGGAGCATGATCCCTTGCTAAAAGATTGAGGAAGCACTTGGATGGTGTTGGATAGGATGATATTTAAAGTTACAGTAATGAGCATGTTCCTGGAGTTGCCATCTCCAAATATAGAAAAGAAAGACATTGCAAAATAACCTCCCAGCATTGTTAAATAGCTCAAATCTCAGAAAATGCAAGTGATAGGAGTAAGACACATTACTGTGCCTAATGTATTAACAATTACATTCCCTGCTCACTGCAGGGGGGTTGAACTACATGACCTTTAAAGGTCCCTTCCAACCCAAACTATTTTGTGATTCTAGAAAATTACCACTCTTTATTACCTGTGAATGTCAGTATGATAAACCACAAATATTTAGAACAGCAAGGGAATGCAAACAAGAATAAAAATATATGCTACAAGACAAATATCTCTTTAATCAGCCAAAAAGATTTTCTTGAATGAAGTATATATACTTCTTAAAAAGTCAGAATGTAACACTGAAAGTTAGCTACTGGGCCTGGAAAACAAACACTATTAGTAAAGCAAAATCAATGTGATTAATAAAGAAAATGCACCTTGTAAATGGAACATTTATGCAAGTCTCACCTTGTCACTTTCATTGCTGCAAATGTGATCTTGATGGATTGACTGGCATTGAAATGAAGCCCCAATGCTACCTACAAAAGAAGCGGGGGAGGGAAAGAAAAAAATAATTAAAAGGAAAATCCAATTCATATGAACACTAAAAATAAATTTAGACAACTGTACCAGCCAGAAATTATTTTTACACAGTAGAGATATTTACTTGTTAAATATCTCTATCAGCTA
The DNA here is from genome assembly GCF_020740795.1 of Apus apus. Taxonomy (NCBI): domain Eukaryota; kingdom Metazoa; phylum Chordata; class Aves; order Apodiformes; family Apodidae; genus Apus; species Apus apus. Next base: position 7,435,498 of record NC_067311.1, on the reverse strand, counting down.
GCTCTTATATTAAAGACAATAAGCAGCAGAGAGACATTTTTCAGTGTGCCAGCAATAACTTCACCCAGATTATTTTTTAAATGCTTAAAGATAACAAAATTAGCACTGGTTCATCAATCCAAAACAAACATATGCAATAAAATACATATGCACAAACTTAAGTAAGGACTAAGCTGTACTGAACCAAAATAATTAGAAGCTGAGTACAGCTTTTGACTAATGTGCAAATTAATACATGTACAGAGCCTGTATGCTGTGGGAAAAAAGTCTCCCTTTTCCCACTCAGCAAAGCCGCTTAAAAAAAAAAGGAGAAAAAAAAAGTCTCATTTGTAAAGCTGCATTGTTACATGGTTTCCTTGCAGAAGATGTACTTAAAGCTTTTCCCTAACAATATCTCATTCTTTTGAAGTTTTGAAATGTGGATAGTTTTATTTTGTAATTTCACATACACTGCTTTGGACTATAAGATGACTGATCAAAGATCTTGTAAGAATGCTTGACAAAATACAAACCAGGCAAAGGCAGACATTATTGCTAGTGCCAGGTCTCCCAACACAGTTATTTGTAATGTGTTATTGTTTATTGCCATCACTACTTTAGTTAAACAAAAATTTATCAGACATTAAAATTACTTTCAATATTTTTTTCTTCCTTTTAAAGTAGAAAGTTAAGAATCATATGTGAGCTTCAGTTAATTGTTGAGTACATTCACTTTGCTATAAACTTATTTTGTTCAAGGACAGGATCTTCAAAGTTATTTTTTTAGAAAAATTTTAAACCCTCAGATTTCAAATGGAAAGAATGCTTAAGAGCATGTCTTTTGGTTATGCAATCCCTCCTCAAGCAATCCCATAACTGTCTTTTGGGAAAGAAAGAAATAGTAAAAAAAATTGGTAGAGTCTACCTGTTAGTCTGAACACACCTCACACATTATTTCACTTCACTGAGATTGTTAAATTGTTACAGACTAAAGTAGTACATAAATGAAATAAATGGTCATTAAACCTAGATAGATTTTTGACTTGAACCTAAAAAACCAATACCAGTTGCAAACTGCAAAAACTAATCCAGCTGTCACAGCTTATTTAAAACTGTTAGCATTTGTGCTCATGTCCTGGCTTGAGCCAGGATGAAGCCAATTTTCCTTTTACTGATTTTTTTCCTTCAGTAAGCTTTCTTTTAACTAGTAGCAGAGTGTTCTAGCTTGGACTGATAACAGCTGGAATGTTTTTGTAACTGCTGGGTCTCTAAGGTCACGTCTTCACTCTGCCGGCTCAGACACTACGGGGAGATCTATGATCCCCCCATAGGAGGCTGAATTAGACAGACAGCAAAATTGCTCAGAGATATTCCATTCCATATATCTACGTAAGCTCAGAGGAAGGTCAGAGATCACAGAAGACAACTTCCTTCCTGCTTCTTCTCCCCTTCTCTTCCATCCATGGCTGGCGTCCGAGGAGGACTGCGTCCATCCATCACCATCGACCCCTGGGCTTGAGTTCTTCTGACCCTCATAACTCTGCACTCTCTCGGGCAGCTCCGGGATTTTTCGGGACTGTTCACAGCTAAGGAGAGTGCTGTGGGAGTTGCTGGTGGTGGGGGGAGGCAATAGGGGTTTGCACACTACCTGAACATCTTTGTATATAATTGTATGTATTTTCTTTTATCATTAGTGTTTGATTAAAGCTGTCTAGTTCAGTTTTCAATCCAGTAAAGTCTCCCTCTTTTTCTCTCTCTCCTTCCCTACCTGGGTGGGAGAGGGAAGGGATCAAGAGTGTTGTTGTTGAACCTGAGTCAAATGGTGACAGCTCAAAAGCAGGCTTTGAAGTGAATCTAGATTTCTGTGTTGGGTTAACATTGTCTGGCTATCAGGTGCCCATCAAGCAGCTCTCTCACTCCCTCTCCTTAGCAAGACAGGGAAGCTTGTAGGTCAAGATGAGAACAGGGAGATTGCTCACTACTTACCATCATAGGCAAAACAGACTCACGTTGGGGAAATTAATTTAATTTATTGCCAAATAAAAATAGAGTAGGATAATGAAATGCCCTAGTTTGAGCCAGGACAGAACCAATTTCCTATTTAGTAATTTTACTTTTCAGTTAAGTCTTTTCTAAGTAACTGCACTCTCTGAAATTAACAGCATGTTTCTCAGTCAGTGTCTGCTTCTAGGACTGGTAACTCATGTATTTATAGTTACTGCTGGAGAATGGTATGCAGAACCAAGGTCACTGCTTGGTTCTGCTAAAATTCTTGTGCACTGAAAATGAAAGGAAGGAAAAGGGGTTGAATCTATGACCCTCCCATAGGGAGGAGTGGACTGGACAGCTGACCCAAATTGACCAAATTAAGTATTCCATCCTATACGCATCAGACTCAGTATAACGCAGAGAGATCATGAGGGTCAAGATCTCTTAATCCATGGCTGATGTCCTGGGAGGACTCCGTTTGTCTGCCTTTGATCCTGATCCATGTGTTCCTGATTCCGTGCATTCCTGAATCCAGTTCCTGTCTGCTACTGACTCCAGGAGTCCAATTTGGGACTTTCCTAGGGCCTGTCTTGCAGCCTCGGTGGTGACTGACCTGAGCGTTATTGGGAGGAAGTACGGTAGTGGGTTTTGTATATATTTATATATATTTCATTATTTTCTTTTTCATCATTATTGTTTTCCCTCACGTTGTGCAGTTTAGTTTCCAAAGCATGTGCCCCTCCCTTATTCTCTCTCCTTTCTGTTTTTGAGAAGGGAGAGGGGTTAATAGAGAGCATTTGTCATTCATTTAATTGCTAGCCCAGCGTTAAACTTTGACATGAAAAAAAACTTCAAAACCTAGAAGCACCTTCCCCCCACCTCCCTTCTTCACAGGCTCAACTTCCCTCCTGACTCTTCTACCTTCTCCCCCCACCCTGAGAGGCGCAGGGTGAAAGGGAGTGGGGATTTCAATCAGTTCATTACATTTTGTCTCTGCCACTCCTTCCTCACACATTCCGTGCTCCAACGTGGGTCCTTCCCATAGGCTACAGTTCTTCAATAACTGCTCCAGTGTGAGTGCCCCCTGGGGTCACAGGTCCTGCTGAATTAGAGACTTAAGAGTTACATTTGCTAAACCTATATGATGCTGAATAGTAGAATCTGTTAATGTTTGTTAGAGACATTGTGTTGAAATAGGATGTGTCTCGCTTGAGAGCTCAGAAACAAGATTCAATTGGGTCTGTGGTTGCAAAATCAGCCAACTTACACTAATAAGGACATGACCCAGCACAGCGAAGAAGGCTACAAGCCTTCCTCCAAGAGACCCCTGCCCATGACCTCCAAGAGGCACTGCGCATGCGGGAATGGATGTAGCTTTATGTTAATGATTTTGGGGAAATGATTTAAATATTATAATGAATTACGGGAACTAATCTGTATAATCCTGCCTCCCTTTTAGAAAAGCAATGTATATGTATGCTTTAAGTGAATAAATATGTATCACTTTTATCTGTTGGTGTGTGTGCTAGGAGGAGCGATCCCCCAAGCACCCAGCGCTGCAATAAAGAATTCCTGCTGTTGCAGAATGGCTTGAGCAGCAGGGCCATGGGCCCCTGCTATCTCCTCGAGAGGCCTTGAGAGTGTAGCACAAATAGCAGCTGTACAAGCAATCTCTTTTTTTAGCCTAACACAAGTATAAACAATCTCTGTTAGCTTAAACTAACTCAAGGACAAGGTAGAGAAGTAGAATAATAGAAAACAAGGAAGAACCCTGGAACTCAGATGTGTGTTACTATCCAGTAAAATCACTGCAAGTAGTTGCCGTCCAGTGAAATCACTACAAGTAGTTACTATCCAATGAATTCACTATGTGTGGTTACTATCCAATGAATTCACTACATGTAGGTTTGGAAAAGGGTATAAAAGTAACACTGTGTATTCAATAAATAGAAGCTTGCTTTATCAATCACATTGATTCTGGACTGCTTGTTTCCCTCACCGCCGGCACCCAGCGCTGCAATAAAGAATTCCTGCTTTATAGCTTCTCAGGGCTATGGAGTTATTTCCTCGCGTCACTGCCAGAAAAACTGCTCTGGTGTGAGCTCTCCACTTGCTGCGGCATGGAGGCCTCCATGGGCTGCAGGGTGGATATCTGCTCTGCTGTGGACCTCTGTGTGTCTTACCTGTGTCACCATGGTCTTCAACACAGGCTGCAGGGCAATCTTTTCTCCACACTGCCTGGAGCACCTCTTCCCCCTCCTTCTCACTAACCTTGGTATCTGCAGGGTTGTTTATATCACATTTTCTCACTCTTCTCTCCCAGCTGCTGCTGTACAATGTTTTTTACCCTTTCTTAAATATGTTATCACAGAGGCGTCCCCAGCATCACTGGTTCAGCTCTGGCCATCAGCAGGTCTGTCTTGGAGTTGAGTGGAACTGTCTCTGTCCAACATGGGGGCGGCTCACAGAAGCTCCCCTTGCAGCTCACCTCTTCCACTATCAAAACCTTGCAACAATAACCCAATAAAATTTGACAGAGATTTTTATTGCTTTCTTTTGGTCTATGTGGTAAGGATGAAATGAGAATAGGGTTTTTTAGGACAACACATTTTTTCATGTAAATGTGGGTTTAAACCTTGAAATCTTCACTGTTAATTCAAACATCAGTCATTATATAGCTTCATATTCTTTCTGGTATTATTTACATGGGAACATGTGCTCAGGATACTAGAAATAGTAGAAGGTTTTTTCACCTTTGAGTCTGTCAAGACTAGGTTGACAGACACCCAAAAAATTATCAGTCATGTGTAGCCAGTACAAAATAAAAGTGATACCTTCCATGTAATTCTTAGAGGAGATGCATGCATATTGCAAAATCAATTTAAACAAACCACTGCCACCTATGGTAAATTCTATGTAATTTAATTTATAATTGTTATATAAAAGAGGAAATTATATTTATAATTCAGGTGTAGCTGGATATCAGGGCTGTGTTTGTGTGTATACCCAGTGGGCCTAGCCATCAGTTACCTGGGTAGTTTTCCTGGTTTGAGCAAGGATGAAGCCAATTTTCCTTTTACTGATTATTTTTTTTCCTTAAGAGACCTCTCTTTTAACTAAGAGCAAGCTTTCCAGCTAGTGGACTGATAACGCTGGAATGTTTATGTTACTGCCAAGACTTCAAGGTTACTTTGCTCTACTTGTTGAATCTGCAGCTCAAATGCTAGAGGATCAGAAGAATCATATCTGTAGCTCTCCCCTAAGGAGGAACAAACTAGACAGACAGCAAAATTGGCCAGAAATATTCCATTCCGTATATCTATGTAACCTCGGTGTAAGGTCAGGGATCACGCAAGTCAACTTCCTTCCTGCTTCTTCTTCCCTTCTCTTCGGTCCATCCAGGGAGGACTCCATCTATCCATCACCATTCATCCCTAGGCTCGTGCATTCCTGACCCTCATAACTCTACCCTCAGCTCCTGTCTGCTCTGCCACTATCCCTGGCTGTCTAGTTTAGTTTTCAATCCGGGAAGTCTCTCTCCTTATATTTTCTCTCTCCTTTCCCTACCTGGGTGTAAGGGGGAGGGGATAAAGAGCATTTTTGTGACACGTTCTATTGCAGATTCTGAGTCAAACCGTGACAGTAGTCCAGGAGCTCCCCAGCTAGTCTCTGCTACATGAGACAATGTGGAAAAGGAATCCTGTCTGCCACCACCAACTCTCTCCCCTGCCACCAACTGTCCGCTGGACACTTCTACACTGCCAGCTCTCCGCCAGGACTACTGCACCTGGATCAGCAGACGGCACAGGGCACTGCACCACTCCTCTACGACATGCGGCACCTCCTCTGCGCCTTCCTCCCCGCTGCGCGGCACCACGCCGCCGGACCTCCCAACGCACGTGAGCTCCGCAAAAGCCCTTGAACATCGGCAGGGGCTCTGCACGGTGCTGCGAGGAGCCCCGAGCACCTGGCAGAGAGCGTTGTCTCACGGGAGGCGGAGGGGGGACCGCTAGCAAGATCCTTCCTGCCATGCCTGCAGTGTACATTACATTAGGGGGAAGAGGAGGAGGCTCGCAGGCAGGGGAGAAGCAGCGGGAGGACCGGCACTGTGCTGAAAGGCGGGGAGGAGCAGCGCCAGGCAGCAGAGAGGAGTGGCGCAGGGAGGAGAGGCGCAGCGCTGTGCAACACCTACTGATCCAACCACAGTTATCCTGATGGTGAGTCGGCGGTGTAGATGTGTCTATCAGAGAGCTAGCGGCAGAGAGTTGAAGGCAAACGGTTGGTGGCAGACAGTTACTCTAGACCCCAGACAGTGGACTGACTTGAGACAAGGTGATCGACAGCTCCTGGCCCCTTCACAGTAAAGCATTTGATTAATTGTTATAGGACCTCTCCCTGTGGGAAGTTCTGACAGTCCAGGAGATTCCCACATGCAGCCCCTTCTGTGCATAGGCCAATTAATAGGCACTACTTATATGCTTCAGTATGGTTATTAGGATCCTCAGTGAAGAAACTGTCAGTCCAAGTGACTCCCGCAGTTACTATAGAATTGACCTAATTGTACATAGATAAGATACTTGCTGTGGGGAACGGCCCATCTTCTCTCCCCCCACATAAGACTAAACAAAATGCCTTTCAAGCCAGCAAAGCAAGAGTGGCATCTTTTTACTGATTTAGCCAAGGACAGAATGGAACAGGCCTCTTGCTCTACCAGGTAACTCCACAGCAAGAAAAACAACATAAGGGTTACGATAACTGGCAGAAAAGTGGACAATAGGTTAAAGACTGCCTCTAACAGAGCACGTACCTGGCCAGTGCTAATTGGCTAATTTGAACAGTGGTACTTTCTCGAACAGTGATTTCTGATCTATAAAAGAGGGCAAGATCCGCAGGCCGGTGCTCTCTGCCCGACCGGGACGAGACCCTGCTGCAATACCTGAACCTGCCTGGAACGCCAGCCTCGCTGTCCGGAGGAGCCGAGAGGGAAGGGGGGGCTGCCCCGCGACCGCTGCCCGGAGAAGCGGAAAGGGGGGGGCCGCCTGTGCCCGCTCCGCGGGGACCCTGCCTGCCCAGCCTAAACCAAACCGGACCAAAGTAGGAGCTTGCCCAGCCTGCATTCGCCACCTACTTTGGGACTAAAGCCGTGCTTGCCGCAGCTGCTGCTGCTGGGAGTGGTCGCCCCGGTTACCGGGAAGCCGGCCCCCCTTTCCACGGATCTCCTGCCGAGCCCTGCCAGCCGCATCCCAGGAACCACGCGCTACGGAAGGAGGGTAAATACACACACACACACACACACACACACACACACACACACACACACACACTCACTCACTCACTCACTCTAACTTTCCTGCCGGGCTCAACTCCTACCCTTTCACTCCATTGATTTTACACTCCTCCTCGGAGTGTGCACTTAATAAGACCATAGTACCTTTGAATCCCTTTTCCAATATACACCTAGACAACCTCTCCTGAACCTTGATCCCTTAATTTGTGTTGACCCTTAATAAACCGATTAATTCATAAACTAAACATTGGTCTCAGTAGCAATTTGTGAGCGTGGTGGGAGGGTATTCTAATCTACCCTCTAAGATACGGTCCCGCAGTGGCCGTTCCTCTGTGAGAGGCGAACGCCACGTGTGACCCTCGGTCTTATTAATAAACCTCTCCACACTGGGGGGGGAAGTCACGGAAACATCCTGACAGCCGGTAGCCCCCCAATACCGGCCCGCGACACTTGCAAATGGTCAGTAGAAGCTGTTCCTGCAGATGCAGAAATGGTCGCGTAGGACTTTTTTACATAGTTAAGACCTCAACAGCTCATGCATGCATTTGAGTGGTCATGTAGGAGGAGCCATCTGGATTACAAGAATTCACTAGAAAAATGTGGAGAATAGCCATGGGAAAAGAAAAAGGGCCTCCTCTGTCTGTGAAGAAGTAGATAAAACAATATGAGACCAGCTAAGAGCCAGGGCTTGTTGTGAACAGCACTGTGAATGTTGACAAAAATCAGAACACTGTTTATTGTGTGTCTGGTGCATGACTGGCTGCATCCTGGGAACCCAAGGGCTGTGTATGTGCCATGGAGCAGGAGTGAATGCTGTTTACATTCTTTGTACCCTGGTTGCTTATTTCTCAGTTCCCACCGTAAAAGTATATGAGAGCATTTTGTCTCATAATAAAGGATTCCCTTGCTTCTCACCCTGGAGTCCGTATCACGGCTACCAGAAATGGAGCCCGAACTGGGTTTTTACAGTTGAAGGAAGCAATCGACTGGCTTCGTGCTGCAGAAAAGTTTTATAATTCCGGTGGTAGCTCCTCGATTGAACGTCGGGGGAAGGCGAGCGCACTCACTACAAATTTACTTTCATTACCTTTTGTTGAAAGGATAGGTAAGCAATCGCGGTAACATGGGGCAATCAGTCTCCAAGGAACATAAGTCGTGTACTGAGGTTTTGCAACGAATTTTGAAAGGACAAGGTTTTGCGGTGTCTTCATCGGACTTAGTGAATTTGTTAGTGTGGACTAGAAAACATTGTACTTGGTTTTCTATTGCTAGCGCTTATGATAGTGCTGTCTGGGCAAGAGTTGAAAATTCGGAAAGACCTTCAGTTCCCGGTTTTAGATGAGTTGGTAATGACCTGGAAAGCCGTGTATACTGGCTTGAAAACGTTGCAACCCGCTGAGGATCTGTTGCAGTCTAAGGCGGCACCCCCGCCTTCTTGGGCTGATGAGGAAAAGGGCTCATGTGGGATTTTCTGTGATAAAGTTAGGAAACTTAAGGATGCTTTCGGCCCCGGATCTGTTGATCCGGAGGGCAAGTCGGGTCTACATCCCCCTCCGCTTCCCCCCACCCCCCCCTACTCGGAGTTTCCCCTCTCTCCCCCCCTCTGCCCCCCCTGCGGCTTTTGCTTCTCCCGTTGATCGAGAGCTTTTAGAATTACAAAGTCGTAAATCAGTGGGCGGTCAGTGTTTGGAGAACGCGGTAGTTCCTTCTGCACCGCCCTGTGAAACAGTTGAGGACATTAGGGGACCTCTGATTGATTTGGATACTCAGATAAATGAACCTAAGGCACTTCCAGTTAACAGTCAGCTGTTTGATGAGTGTCGCCGGGATGCTTTAAAGAATGGTGATGCTGCTTTGTTAGCTGCCATGGCGGTCGTGATTGGGGACGGTCGGCCCCCGGAGCATGTAGCGCTTTCCTATGAGGTTATAAAGGAGGTCAGGAAGGCAGTCCACGATTATGGCTTGCAGAATCATTTTACCATGAATCTTATTTCGGCTATTGGTGATTTTGGCGCCTGCCGACTAGAAAGCCCTGCTGCGTATGATTCTATCGACAGCTCAGTATACTGTTTGGTGGGCTGAATATCAGGAGTTAGTTAAGGTGCAGGTCTTGGATAACATTACAGCTGGTTCGGCAGTCGGTGAGAATGAGCTGTTAGGGCTGAACGCGAGAGCTAACGCCCAGGCGCAAGCGGAGATGCCGCGGGCAGCATTCCGGCAGGCTGCGGACCTGGCCTTAAAAGCTTTACATAGAGTACCCGGTCCAGGGCGGCGGGAATCATCTCCTACTGCTATCAAACAGGGGCCACAGGAGCCCTGTGTTTCCTTTATATATCGCCTTCAAACAGCTATTTCAAGACAGGTAGACAATGAGGAGGCTGCTGGAGTGTTATTGTTTCAGCTGGCCTTTGAAAATGCAAATGCAGACTGTCAGAATGCAATTGCCCCGATTAGGCACTCCGTGAAGTCAATAGATGACCTATTGAGACCATGTCAAAATGTGGGCCTAGAGAAAGATAAGGCATCGGTATTGGCTGTAGCTTTTGCTGAGCACTTTACGGTGGGTGTGGGAAACTGTTCTTTTCATCCCCACATAAGTCTAAACAAAATGCCTTTTAAGCCAGCGAAGGCCTCTCCTGATTATCCCCAGCTAATGAACTAAAACAGACTTGCTTCTCAAGGACGACTGAATCCAAAACAACAGATGTGGTCCGGGACAGAAAGGATGGGCGACAAGCCATCCTGTGCCCCTGGTAGTCACCACCCTAACATGGGGCTCATGGACGCTCATCACCACACACACACACACACACACACACACACACACACACACACACACACATTCCTTTCCTCATACTTGCACACACAGCGCGACCTCTTAAGGAGGACTGACGTCGGGCTTTCTCCCTCCTCCCTCCTCCTTTTGGTCCTTAATCCTCTCCCTTAAAAGCACCTTTGCATTACCTCCCTAAAGGATACTTTCTCACTACATACATATTTATATCCCTGGTAGCCATTCACATTTGCATTGTCCCTAAACATTATCCCTCGGTTTGTGTTAACCCTTAGTAAACCAATTAGTTTGTGGAGTAAACCTTGGCTTTAGAGGCAATTTCTGAGCGTGGTGGGGTGGGGGTGCTTTCTAACTACCACCCTGAAATACGGTCCCACGGTGGACGTTCCTCCATGAGAGGCAGCGCCACGTGTGGCCCTCGGTCTTATTCACAAACCCCTCCACATCGGGAGGGGCAGTCGCAAAAGTATCCTGACAGCCGGTAGCCCCCCGGTACCGGCTTGCGACAGTGGGCAAAGAGGGTCATCTCAGAACAGAATGCCCGATCGGGGAAGGGGGAGCGGTCAGAAAAGACACAATAGGCGTCCCGCACCCCGGGTCTGAGAAGGGGACCGGCGGCTGCAGAAGCCGCCCCGCCCCCCGCCCCCATTGCCTTCTCCAGCGCCGACACCACCCGCATGGCCGCCGCCGCGGGCCTTTTTTAACATCCACGTTGTACTATTCCCTCTGCTTAGTGGCGCAGCTTTTATTGTTGTCATTCTCTGTCCCTGCTGCTGTGATCGCAAGTGAGGACAAGGGGTTTTTGGGAGTTGTAAACCACAGATATTTTGGATACCAAAAAAAAACCAAACAAACATCTGGAAAATGGCGTTTGTTACAAGATCTTAGGGCAGTGAATGCTGTCATGCAGCCAATGGGGGTCTTACAATCTGGAATTCCAAATCCTTCTATGATTCCTGCAGAATGGCCTTTGTATGTGATTGATCTTAAGGATTGCTTTTTAACCATATTGTTGCATCCTGATGACTGTGCACATTTTGCCTTTTCGGTGCCTTCCATTAACAACCAAGGGACCATGCAAAGATACCAGTGGGTGGTGCTGCCACAAGGAATGATGAACAGCCCCATGATACATCATAGGACATTCGTTAGTAAATTCAATAGAAATATAGCCTAATAAAAGTTTACTAAAATAATGAATCTGCTATACTAAGGGTTGCTTTTAAAACAAGGTGCTTTGTGAAACTATCAGTCAACTATGCCAAGCATCCTGTAGGTTGTGATAACATCAAGTGTTCTAAGACCCTGTGGCGCCTACAGACAACATTTATGTGGACTCTGATCCACCTGGGCAATCTACCAGCGGGAGACTGGAGACAGGACCAGGACGAGAGACCAGGACAAAGACACAAAGGACTAGAATCAACAAAGACCCCCACAGGAGACCCTCGAGCCTGCATAATTACAAAGATAGCCAATTCCAGGAAATAAAATGACTATGTAGAAGAATTCTGGGAACTCATTGCCATGGAACTGAATATGCATGTTTTTGGTGTATATTAGTCGGGGTGTTTCACTGACTTGTCAGAGCACTCATGGTGGAAATATCCCCAGTGCTTCCCAGTGCTGCAATAAAGAATGCCTGCTCAATAACAGCTTGTTTGTTGTTATTGGGTCTTGATCTCGGAATCCCTACCCAGCCGCACCTAGCCTCCCACTTTGGTGAGGTGTGTTAGAAAGCAAGGGGGTTTGGAAGCTCCGAATTTCTGTTTCACCCACCATATGTCAAATTGTGGTGGACAGTGCCATTTCTCCCATTAGAGTAGAATTTTCACAAGTAAAAAATTATCACTATATGGATGATATACTGTTAGCTGCTGAAAAGCAGGCAGAGCTATTACAAGCACTGACTCAGCTGAAACACTCTCTGGCAACTTATGGCTAGCAAAATGCACCTGAAAAAATCCAAGAGGAAGCTCCTTGGAAATATTTGGGTTGGCGGCTGTATGCAGGTACAGTTTTCCCTCAACAACTCTGTATTGCTACATGATCTGCAGAAGTTTTTAGGGACCATCAGTTGGATTAGACCATTATTGGGAATCACTACAGAGGAATTGTCTCCACTTTTTTCTCTTTTGAAAGATGAGGCTGACAATGTCATCTCGGTGCCTCACAGCTGAGGCAAAACAAGCTTTTGACCATGTGGCTGACGAAATTGCATCTTCTCATGTGCATAGGTTGCAGTCTGCTTTTTCTATCTCTCTGTGATTTATAGTTCTTTCCAACCGTATGGACTGATTGGACAATGGAGAGAGACAGACATGAATCTCTTTGTCCTGGAATGGGTGTTTCTCTCCCATGCTTTTACCAGAAAAGTGACTACTGCATTGGACATGGTCATCAGTGTGATTTCTTGAGGCAGGTTGAGAACTCAGCAACTCTCAGGAAAGGATCCTGATTGTATTTATTTCCCATTCACTAAGGAGGTCTTTGACACGTGGTTACATGAATCACTGTCATTGCAAGCTGCCTTCACTGATTATTTAAACATTTCTAAATTTTCTCTCCCACAGCACAAGTTGCTTCAGTCTTTGTCACATTTGCCTTTGCAGCCTCGTATATTGGCGTCTGTGATACCACTGGAAGGTGCCCGTACAGTGTTTGTTGATGGCTCAGGGCAATCAGACAAGGCTGTGGTGGTTTGGTGACCAGAAACAGGTAAGGACTGGCAATCATCAATAATTACAGTGGAAGGTTCCACTCAAGTGGTAGAACTGTCTGCCGTGCTCCATGCCTTTTCCCTTTTTCCCTCAGAGCCTTTGAATATTGTTGCAGATTCTTTATATGTGGTGGGTATTGTACAAAGGATAGCTGACTCCTTCCTTAAGGAGGTTCACAGTCGCCAGTTGTTTGACTTATTTGTACAGTTAGCAAAGACCCTGAAGAGCCGCAAACATCCTTATTTTATCATGCATATTTAGTCTCATACTACTCTGCCTGGACCGATAGCAGAGGGTAATCGTGTTGCAGACAGTCTCAGTATGGCAATTTCAACCTCTCAAGCCTTTGAGCGAGCACATCTGTCTCATGATTTCTTTCATCAAAATGCTAGTTCCCTTCACAAAATGTTTGGCCTTACTATGGGGCAGGCTAAGGACATTGTACATGCTTGTGCCGATTGTCAACAGCTAACTCCAGTGTCTCTTACTGAAGGTGTGAACCCTAGGGGATGACATGCCAATGAACTATGGCAAACTGATGTCACACATTTTCCCGCTTTCGGTCATCAAAAGTATGTTCATGTTACAGAAGACATCTTTTCTGGGTTTGTGGCTGCTACTGCGGCCATCGGAGAAAAATCTCGGGATGTCCGAAAGCATCGGCTTCATTGTTTTGCAGTTTTAGGAGTACCTCATGAAATCAAGACGGAGAACGGTCCTGCCTGTGTCTCTCGACCCACGCAATATTTTTTACAGCAATGGGGGGTGTCCCATGTGACAGGCATTCCCCACTCCCCAACAGGTCAGGCTATTATTGAAGGTACCTTGAAGGCCATGTTGTTAAAACAAAAAAGGAGGAATTCCCTTTCACCACAAGAGCGTTTAGATAAAGACACATATGTACTTAATTTTTTGAATCATTCTGACACACGTCTGTTGACATCTGTGGCTGAGCGTCAATTTGGGCACACTCCAAATTTTGCTGCTAGGCCCAAGGTCTGGTATCATGAACCAGGGAATGCTGAATGCAGTGGTCCAGTGGAGTTAATAACTTGGGGGAGAGGGTATGCATGTTGTCACCGTTTGACTCAGGTCTGACAACAATGCTCTCGATCCCCTCCCCCCCCCCAAACCCAGTTAGGGAAGGAGAGAGAGAAAAAGAGAGAGACTTGGCTGGATTGAAAACTAAACTACACAGCTTTAATTAAAACACTATGAATCATACAAGAAAATATATACAATTATATACAGATATATTCAGATATGGGCAAAAGCCTCTCGCCTCCCCCCACCCCCAGCAACTCCCACAGCACTCCCCTGAACTGGGAAGAGTCCCGAGGAATCCCGGAGCTGCTGCTGGAGAAAGCAGAGAGTTATGAGGGTCAGGAGAGCTCGAGCCTAAGGGTCGGCGGTGATGGATGAGCAGAGTCCTCCCCGGACGCCGGCCATGGACGGAAGAGAAAGCGAGAAGAAGGAGGAAGCTGTCTTCTAAGATCTCTGTCCTTCCTTTGAGCTTACGTAGATATATGGAATGGAATATCTTTGGCCAATTTTGCTGTCTGTCTAACTCAGCCTCCCACGGGGGGGTCAGAGATCTCCCCATAGTGTCTGAGCCGGCGGAGTGAAGGTGTAACCTTGAAACCTCAGTAGTTAGAAAAACATTCCACTGTCTTATCAGCCTAGCAGAACACACAGTTGCTAGTTAAAAGAAAGCTTACTGAAGGAAAAAAAAATCAGTGAAAAGAAAAATTGGCTTAATCCTGGCTCAAACCAGGACATTCCACCCCTTATTCCATACCATATATTACATACAGGCTCTATACTTTCCCAGCTGTCAAATTAAGGATTCTCTCCCAAAGTCAGATTACCTTGAGGTACATATTGTACTTCACCATCCTCCATCATCACACACCAGGTATGTCCAGGCCCCTGAGCAACAGCAATACCCCTGACAGGTTTACCTTTGCCTGAAGCAGGATAGACCCAAACACTTTTACCCAGCAGGTTTCTTTCACATACCACAGGGACTTTATCCCCATCTGTAGTATGCAAAAGGTCTGACTGGGCAGGACCAGCCCGATTGATGGATCCCCTGGTATTAACTAACCAGGTGGCCTTTGCCAAATTTTTATCCCAGTTTTTGAAAGTTCCACCACCCATTGCCTTTAGGGGAGCCTTCAACAGACCATTGTACCTTTCAACTTTCCCTGAGGCCTGTGCATAGTATAGGATATGGTAGATCCATTCAATACCATGCTCTTTAGCCCAGTCAGTGACAAGACTGTTTTTGAAATGAGTCCCATTGTCTGACTCAATTCTCTCTGGAGTACCATGTCTCCACAAAATTTGCTTCTCAAGACCCAGAATAGTATTCCTGGCTTGTGGCATGAGGCACAGGATATGTCTCCAACCATCCTGTACTTGTTTCCACCATTGTAAGCACATAGCGCTTACCCTGGCGGCTCTGAGGAAGTGTGATGTAGTCAATTTGCCAGGCCTCTCCAAACCTGTACTTTGACCACCTCCCCTCATACCACAAAGGTTTCAACCGTTTTGCCTGCTTAATTGCAGCACATGTCTCACAGTCATGGATCACCTGTGCAATAGTGTCCATGGTTAAGTCCACCCCTCGGTCACGAGCCCACTTGTATGTTGCATCTCTGCCCTGATGACCTGAAGCATCATGGGCCCACCGAGCCAGAAAAAGCTCACCCTTGTGTTCCCAGTCTAAGTCTACTTGGAACACTTGGGCAGCCTCATCTGCTCGTTGGTTGTGTCGATGTTCCTCAGTGGCTCGACTCAGAGGCACGTGTGCATCCACATGACGCACTTTTACCTCCAGTTTTTCTATCCGAGCTGCAATGTCTTTCCACAGGTCAGCAACCCAAATAGGTTTACCCTTTCGCTGCCAGTTATTCTGCTGCCACTGTTTTAGCCAACCCCACAAGGCATTTGCTGCCATCCACGAGTCAGTGTAAAGGTAGAGTCTCGGCCACCCCTCTTGCTCAGCAATGTCCAAAGCCAGCTGGATGGCTTTTACCTCTGCAAACTGACTTGATTCACCTTCTCCTTCAGCTGCTTGTGCAACCAGTCGTGTAGGACTCCACACGGCAGCTTTCCACTTCCGGTGGTTCCCTACAAGACGACAGGAGCCATCGGTGAAAAGAGCAAATTGTTTCTCAGTCTCTGGTAGATGATAATATGGTGGAGCTTCTTGAGCTCGTCTCACCACTTCTTGTGGTGGCATTCCAAAGTGGGTGCCTTCTGGCCAGTTTGTAATTGCTTCCACAATACCTGGACGATTAGGTTTCCCTATTCGGGCTCTTTGGGTGATCAAAGCAGTCCATTTACTCCAAGTCACATCGGTGGCATGATGGACAGGAGAAAGGTTGTTCTGGAACATGAATCTCAGCACTGGTAGTCTGGGCGCCAGAAAGAGCTGTGCTTCAGTGCCAATCACTTCTGAAGCAGCTCTAACTCCTTCATATGCTGCAAGTATCTCCTTCTCAGTTGTTGTGTAGTTGGCCTCGGAACCTCTGTAGCTCCGGCTCCAGAATCCCAGGGGTCGACCTCTAGTTTCCCCTGGTGCTTTCTGCCAGAGGCTCCAGTTGGGACCATTGTGACCGGCTGCAGTGTAGAGCACGTTCTTGATGTCTGGCCCTGTTCGAACCGGTCCAAGGGCCATTGCCTGCACAATCTCCTTCTTGATCTGCTCAAAAGCTTTCTGTTGGTCAGGACCCCATTTGAAATCATTCTTCTTTCTGGTCACCTCATAGAGAGGTTTCACAATTTCACTGTAACATGGAATATGCATTCTCCAGAAACCAACAGTCCCTAAAAAGGTTTGAGTGTCCTTTCTAGTTGATGGTGGGGCCATAGCTGTTACTTTGTTAACCACATCCATTGGGATCTGGCGACGACCATCTTGCCACTTGATTCCCAGGAACTGGATCTCTCGTGAAGGTCCCTTGACCTTGCTTCTTTTTACAGCAAAACCAGCATCCAGAAGAATTTGGATGATCTTTTTACCTTTCTCAAAAACTTCTTCTGATGTGTCACCCCACACAATGATGTCATCAATGTACTGCAGGTGTTCTGGAGCTCCACCCTTCTCCAGTGCAGCATGGATCAGTCCATGGCAAATGGTTGAGCTGTGTTTCCACCCCTGGGGCAGTTGATTCCAGGTGTACTGGACTCCCCTCCAGGTGAAAGCAAACTGTGGCCTGCACTCTGGTGCTATGGGAATAGAGAAGAATGCATGAGCAATGTCAATAGTGACATACCACCTAGCTGCTTTTGACTCCAACTCATACTGAAGCTCTAGCATGTCCGGTACAGCAGCACTAAGTGGTGGTGTCACCTCATTCAGGCCACGATAGTCCACTGTCAGCCTCCACTCGCCATCAGGCTTTTGCACTGGCCAGATAGGACTGTTGACGGGTGAATGAGTCCTGCTAATCACACCTTGGCTTTCCAATTGCCGAATCAGCTTATGAATGGGGATCACAGAGTCTCTGTTGGTGCGATACTGTCGTCTATGCACTGTTGAAGTGGCAATTGGCACCTGTTGGTCTTCAACCTCCAGCAACCCTACTACAGAAGGGTCATCTGAAAGGCCAGACAAAGTACGCAGCTGTTCAGTGTTCTCAGTCTCTACAGCTGCTATACCAAAGGCCCACCGGTACCCTTTCGGGTCACGGAAGTATCCTTTCCTGAGATAGTCTATGCCAAGGATGCACGGAGCACCTGGGCCAGTCACTATAGGGTGCATTTGCCACTCCTTACCAGTGAGGCTCACACCGGCCTCCACAATAGTCAGTTGTTGAGAACCTCCTGTCACTCCAGAGATAGTGACAGGGTTTGTCCCTTTATGATTCGATGGCATTAGAGTGCACTGTGCACCAGTATCCACCAAAGCTTTATATCTTTGTGGTTCTAATGTGCCAGGCCACCGAATCCACACAGTCCAATAAACTCGGTTGTCCCTCTCCTCCTCCTGGCTGGAGGCAGGGCATCCCTAGGGTTGAGCACTAGAGCTCGATGAACCATCCTGGTTGTTGACTGGTGCAACCTTCCTCTTGGAAGAACCATCTCCTGGCTTTGTTCTTTTTAGAAGCTCTTGCACACGTAACTGGAGAACATCAGTGGGTTTCTTGTCCCAGACTCTCATGTCCTCTCTAAAATGATTTTTCAAGAGAGACCACAGGTGGCGTCGCAGTGAGTCCTGTCTTCCTCGCTGCTGTCTCGTAGCAGGACGTCTCTTCTTAATGGCTGCAACACATGACCAGTTGTCTCTAGGAAGAATGTGGAGTTTACTTCCCCATCCGTTTGGCATCTTATACTTCCTGTCAGTCATTTTTTTAACGGCTGAGGTGTGGAAGTAAAGGGAATCAGAGAGGATGTCTCCGTACTGTCGTGCTTTAACAGTTACCTCACGTACAGTTGGTCTTTCGTAACCTTCAAAACATCCCATGAAGGAGAATATATGGGCATGCGCTGCTGGTACAGCCTGAACAAACTTCCGGAACATTTGCATGTCACACTCAACATCGTCAGGATCTGTGATTCCATCTTTATTATAGATCACTTCTCATACAGCAATCTCTCTCAAGTAGGTGATGGCTTTCTCGAGAGTGGGTGTTCTGTTTCGGCGCCATCCGATGTCACCCTTGCGGGGATATCTCTCTCTCACAGCTGAAAGAAGTCGGTCCCACAGGGTGGTAATTCCCACCTTATTACTAAGTGCTCTGTCAATACCAGCATCTCTGGCCAGGGATCCCAACTGCTTGGCTTCTCTCTCATCCACATTGTAGGTCTCAGCACCACTATCAAAGCATCAGAGCAGCCAAGGAAGGATTCCCTCACCATCAATGCGGGTGAAGTCCTTTCTCATGAGGCGCAGTTCTTTCATAGAGAAAGGCTGGGCGAGGTCATCGTCGTCATCTGATTGAGGAGGACCTGCTGTTCTTTTATTTGCTTGAGAGTGGCCTGGTTTTATATCTGTCTGAGAGTGGCCTGGTTTTTTATCTGTCTGAGAGGCACCTGCTCCATCATCTGATTTAGAATCCTTCCCTTCCTCACCGTCAGCCTCTGTTTCTTTATCTGTCTGGGAGGCACCCGCTCCATCAACTGTATTAGAATCCTCTTCTTCCTCACCCTCACCTTCTGCTGCTTCAAGGAACTCTGGATATCTCAGACGGGAGCGGGTGAAATGGGTGGAGCGCTTTGCCTTTGCCTTGCTCCTGGTCACAGGGTCAACTAGCTTGATTCGCGATGGGTCAGGCTTTATCTTTGTAGAAGCAGTTGTTTTTGTAGCAGCAGGAGTGGTGGTATTCGCAGCAGTGGTGTTGGCAGCAGCAGTGGCAGCAACATTGCCTGTGGGGGAATGGCAGTGAGCAGAACAGCATCTGGCCCTACGCATCCACAATATATTATAAACATTCAGCAAAAACATCCCCACTGCAACCATGCTATTCACATCAAGAGCTGGGAGGTTCAGCTTGAGAGAATATGGAGAGGTAAAATTGAACCAGCTATTGCTGTTACCAACATGGAC
Source organism: Apus apus (assembly GCF_020740795.1). NCBI lineage: Eukaryota > Metazoa > Chordata > Aves > Apodiformes > Apodidae > Apus > Apus apus. Next base: position 7,416,173 of record NC_067311.1, on the reverse strand, counting down.
CGTTCCATTCACTTTAGGAGTTGTACCAGTAGGACTAGCAGTGTAACTGTACACATACAGTGTCCCCATAGAGAAAAGTATCATCATCCCTAGGATCACTAGGCTGGTAATGATACGGTTGAATATGGCTACAGTTCTGTCAATAAACCACAAAAGAATCACAAGAGCAGCTACAAAGAGCAGAATGCCCTCGGCTACATACCACATGTACAATTGCAGGTTTGAAAAAAGATCCAATAGATTCATTGCAGTAAGTGTCTGTTCAGTTTTCAATCCGTCAGGACACTCAGCAGAATTATTGCTCATTGCTATCTGAGGGATTCCTCCCCTCAGAGATGGAATTTTGGACACTCCCAATTGATGAAAATGTGTAATCTGGGCTTAAAATCAAGCCCCACGTTGGGCGCCAATTAATTGTTGTCACCGTTTGACTCAGGTCCGACAACAATGCTCTCGATCCCCTCCCCCCCCACCCAGTTAGGGAAGGAGAGAGAGAAAAAGAGAGAGACTTGGCTGGATTGAAAACTAAACTACACAGCTTTAATTAAAACACTAATGAATCACACAAGAAAATATATACAATTATATACAGATATATTCAGATATGGGCAAAAGCCTCTCGCCTCCCCCCACCCCCAGCAACTCCCACAGCACTCCCCTGAACTGAAAAGAGTCCCGAGAAATCCCGGAGCCGCTGCTGGAGAAAGCAGAGAGTTATGAGGGTCAGGAGAGCTCGAGCCTAAGGGTCGGCGGTGATGGATGAGCAGAGTCCTCCCCGGACGCCGGCCATGGACGGAAGAGAAAGCGAGAAGAAGGAGGAAGCTGTCTTCTAAGATCTCTGTCCTTCCTTTGAGCTTACGTAGATATATGGAATGGAATATCTTTGGCCAATTTTGCTGTCTGTCTAACTCAGCCTCCCACGGGGGGGTCAGAGATCTCCCCATAGTGTCTGAGCCGGCGGAGTGAAGGTGTAACCTTGAAACCTCAGTAGTTAGAAAAACATTCCACTGTCTTATCAGCCTAGCAGAACACACAGTTGCTAGTTAAAAGAAAGCTTACTGAAGGAAAAAAAAATCAGTGAAAAGAAAAATTGGCTTAATCCTGGCTCAAACCAGGACACATGTGTTCTTCTTCCCTCAGGACCTCGTTGGCTGCCAGCAAAGAACGTGAAACCCTACAATGAGCTGGAGCGACAGATTTCAGAACTCAGTCCCCAGGATGAATCCCCTGCAGATCAGGATGAGACATCTTTGCCAGAGACCTAAGCCACACGACAGAGTAGACAATGTAACATGGGGGATCATCCGTATTTGTTTTTATTAGCTGAAGACTGGACTGTAGTGAATTGTAACAGCTCCTTTTTGTATTAATGTGTGAAACTCCATATATGCTAGCTGGTTTTGCCCATGAGAATGTCTTTATTGAATACCTCTTTTATCGTTACTTTATGGTTAATGTCTTTATAATATCAGCAGTTATTATACTGGTCAATGTATTGGTTGGTTTTGATGCTTTAGTAGAATCTGTTGTATAGGATCAGGTTAGTGTTAATGTCTGAGACTGAGACAGATAAAGGGACATCACTGACCCCAGACCCAATTGGTTGCGCATGCATGTTTGTCCTCGTGTTATGCATCCTGGGCAGGATGACTTGCGACACATGTTGGCCCCATGTGTCGAAACCTCATCCCCGTTGTAAAGGGTATATAAACAGGGTTTTTTCCCGAAACTGTAATTTTTAATACTGCTTTATATAGGGAATTAGTAGCTTAATAGATTGCATCTGCATTGTGATTGGGAATGCATCAAGAGGGTGGGAGAACACTACTGGTGAGAAATTTTCTTTGGCTGGTCTCTCACAGTCGCTGGGATCTTCATACGCTACTGCATCCTGTTGTAGTGATACTATTAATGCAAATCTGTATGTACTTGTCATTGTATTAACTTGTTACTGTAGGAGGCAAGTGAAGCTCTGCATTGATAAGCAAGTGAAAGGACTGGGACTGGCCAAGCGCCTCCTACCACAGTCAAGGGCAAGACTGGGTTGGCCTCTGTGTTTGCCATCAAGAAGAACCTGAGCTCTGCTGTTGGCCGCAACCCAGCAGGCATTGAGCAGTGGAGACACATGCCATACCAGACCTTGATGTGAGGGATGGCTTCCTCTGTTATAAGAGGGCCATCCAGGAGGGGAGGGCAGGCTACAAAGCCTGCAGCTGGCATGAATTACCAAATGGTTGCATCTGGACATCCATTCGATGATTGCAACACACCAAAGCCCAGTTTGTGTCCACCCTCATCTTGAGTGGCTATTGAAAAAACAAAAAGGGGGAGATGTGGAGAATAGCCATGGGAAAAGAAAAAGGGCCTCCTCTGTCTGTGAAGAAGTAGATAAAACAATATGAGACCAGCTAAGAGCCAGGGCTTGTTGTGAACAGCACTGTGAATGTTGACAAAAATCAGAACACTGTTTATTGTGTGTCTGGTGCATGACTGGCTGCATCCTGGGAACCCAAGGGCTGTGTATGTGCCATGGAGCAGGAGTGAATGCTGTTTACATTCTTTGTACCCTGGTTGCTTATTTCTCAGTTCCCACCGTAAAAGTATATGAGAGCATTTTGTCTCATAATAAAGGATTCCCTTGCTTCTCACCTTGGAGTCCGTCACATCTACCACAGATAAATAGTTCAGTGAGCCTTAACTGATCCGATTGAAGACATTGTTACAAGGATCCTAACAACGGAGGATCCTAACAACGAAGGATCCTGTTGCCATCCAGACAGCAACCAATCAGCCTGTTAAGAGAGATTTGGTTCATGTGGTGGGTTGACCTTGGCCAGCAGCCAGGTGCCCACCTAGCTACTCTCTCACTCCTCCGCAAAAAGACAGATGACAAACCTCATGGGTCAAAGACAGGGAGACTGCTTACCAATTACTGTCATGGGAAAAAAAGACTCAAATTGAGAAAAGCTGGCGGAGGTCATTGCTAGTCCACTCTCCATCATCTTCGGTAAGTCATGGGTAACAGGAGAGGTGCCTGAGGACTGGAGGATAGCAAATGTCACTCCAGTCTACAAGAAGGGCAAGAAAGAGGACCCGGGTAACTATAGACTGGTCAGCCTCACCTCCATCCCTGGAAAGGTAATGGAACAACTTGTCCTTGGCACTATTTCTAGACATATCAAGGAGATGGGGGTCATCAAGAGCAGTCAACATGGTTTTACCAAGGGTAAGTCATGTTTGACTAACCTCATAGCCTTCTATGAGGAAATTACTAGGTGGATAGATGATGGTAGAGCGGTGGATGTGGTCTATCTTGATTTCAGTAAAGCATTTGACACCGTCTCCCACAGCATCCTTGTAGATAAGTTGATCAAGTATGGGTTTGATGATCAGGCAGTGAGGTGGATCAAGAACTGGTTGAAAGGAAGAAGTCAGAGAGTTGTAGTCAATGGGGCAAAATCTAGTTGGAGGCCTGTGACTAGTGGAGTCCCTCAGGGGTCGGTACTGGGACCGGTGTTGTTCAACATCTTCATCAACGACCTGGATGAGGGTACAGAATGTACCCTCAGCAAGTTTGCTGATGACACCAAGCTGGGAGGAGTGGCTGACACACCAGAAGGCTGTGCTGCCATTCAGAGAGACTTAGACAGGCTGGAGACTTGGGCGGGGAAAAACCTGATGAAGTTTAACAAGGGCAAGTGTAGAGTTTTGCATTTGGGGAAGAAAAATGTCATGCACCAGTACAGGTTGGGGGCTGACCTGCTGGAGAGCAGTGTAGGTGAAAGGGATCTGGGGGTCCTGGTAGACAGGAGGATGACCATGAGCCAGCAATGTGCCCTTGTGGCTAAGAAGGCCAATGGCATCCTGGGGTGTATTAGAAAGGGTGTGGTTAGTAGGTCAAGAGAGGTTCTCCTCCCCCTCTATTCTGCATTGGTGAGGCTGCATTTGGAGTATTGTGTCCAGTTCTGGGCCCCTCAGTTCAAGAAGGACAGGGAACTGCTGGAAAGAGTCCAGCGCAGAGCCACAAAGATGATTAAGGGAGTGGAACATCTCCCTTATGAGGAAAGGCTGAGGGAGCTGGGTCTCTTTAGTTTGGAGAAAAGGAGACTGAGGGGTGACCTCATCAATGTTTACAAATACGTAAAGGATGAGTGTCAAGAAGATGGAGTTAAGCTTTTTTCAGTGATGACCAGTGATAGGACAAGGAGTAATGGATACAAATTGGAGCATAGGAGATTTAAGGTCAATATCAGAAAAAATTTTTTTACTGTGAGAGTGACAGAGCACTGGAACAGGCTGCCCAGAGAGGTTGTGGAGTCTCCTTCTCTGGAGACATTCAAAACCCGCCTGGACGCCTTCCTGTGTGATGTACTCTAGGTGACCCTGCTCTGGCAGGGGGGTTGGACTAGATGATCTTTCGAGGTCCCTTCCAACCCCTAGGATTCTATGATTCTATGAACTATAATTTAGTTTATCGCCAATTAAAAGAGATTTGGTCACTGAGAAACAAAGACAAAAATTAAAATAACATCTCACCCATTTCTTCCCAGGCTCAACTTCATTCCTTCATTTCAGGCTCTGGGGGAATGGGGGGGGTTTACAGTCAGTACATAACAGTTGCTGCTCCTTCCTCTCACACTTTTCCCCTGTTTCAGTGTGGGACCTCTCCATGGACTGCAGTCCTTCAGGAAAAAAATTTCTCCGGCATGGGTTCTCCACAGGCTGCAATGACTATCAGGAGGATCTGTTCCAGTGTGGGCTTTTCCACAGGCTGCAGCTCTTTCAGAAAATATCCAGCTGCTCTGGTGCAGGGTACTCCATGGGCTGTAGTGAATATCTGCTCCAGTATGGTCTCCTCCACAGGCTGCAGGTGAATATCTGCTCTAGTACACTTCCTCCCCCTGCTTCTTCTCTGACCTTGGTGTTCCCTCTGCTGTTTCTTACTCTTTTATTCTCTCCTCCTCTGCCTTCTAGTTTTTTGCCCTTTCTTAAATATATTTTCACAGAGGTGCCACCAACTTTGTTGATTGTCTCAGCTTTGGCCTGCAGTGGGTCCATTGTGGAACTGGCTGTGTCTGCTATGGGCAGCCTTTGACATCTTCTCACAGAGGCCACCCCTGTAGCCTCCCACCCCACCAAAACCTTGCCAGGTACACCCAATACAATTCATCACGTGAACATTTCCCTATGCAAAATACCCAAATAAATTAGCTGGTTGTTTTAAACAAACATTCTGTCCATGAGTGTTTGTGCAACACATCCTTATTGTCAAGAATTATTGGTGTGGATCACAGCAGAAAGAGGCAGGCAGATGCAGTGGTTTGTGCAGCAGTTTCTAAGCTCTGCTTCTCTGAGGTCTTTTTGAGATCTCCTTGAATTTCTGGGCACTTTGGGATCTGGAAATTCCTGGGATCCCTCAGAGAAACTTGAGGGTGCCTGCTGCTGTACATTAAGGCAAAGGATAATAATAGAATCATAGAATCATGGAATCATAGAATGTGTTGGGTTGGAAGAGACCTTTAATGGTCATCTACTCCAACCCCTCTGCAGTGACCAGGGAACTCTTTAACTAGATCAAGTTGCTCAGAGCCTCATCAAGCCTGACCTTGAATGTCTCTAGGGATGGGGCCTCCACCACCTTTCTGGGCAACCTGTTCCAGTGTTTCACCACCCTCATAGTAAAGAACTTCTTCCTAAGGTAAGACAGCTCTAGTAGCTTCTAACAAAGTCAACTTTCTGTCGAATATTTGTTGGAGGCGACTCAGAAATTAAACCTATATTTACATTTTGAGGAAAGATACCACATTGAAGCAGGGTGGAATGCAAACAATGTGCAACGAGATTGTACCATGGCAATTCCCTAGGCAACACCAGATGTTGGCAACATCAGGTGAACTTGGTATGCTACCTCTAAGAGAAATTGCATGGAGGATGGAGCAGAGTGGAGACACTGTGACCACACTCTGTGGCAACAATGGGATTCAAAGGTACTGTGGAACAAATCAGCTGCATGTTCAATACCCTGGGCCAACAACCTGTCACCTTTTGACAAAATACTGTCCTTTAGGTGAACTTTGCTCATTATAATCTCATTATAATACCAAAACACACCTCCATCCCAAAAACTACCTGCCTCCAAAGGTGTGACTACCCTTCACCGAGCTTGCAGTCAGAATTTTCTCTATATCTTTGTCACGGTTTGACTCAGGATCAACAACTAAACCAGCGACAATAGAGATAACAAGGAGAGAGACTTTCCGGATTGAAAACTAAACTAGACAGCTTTAATTAAATAATAATGATAAAAGAAAATATGTACAAATATATACAAGTATGAGCAGGAATGTGCAAAACCCCTATCACCTCCCCCCACCCCCAGCAACTCCCACAGCACTCTCCTGAGCTATGAGCAATTCTGAAATAACTCGGATCGCTTCCAGAGATAGCGTCAGAGCAGACAGGAGCTAAGGGTAGAGTTATGAGGGTCAGGAATGCATGAGCCTAGGGATTAAAGGAGATGGATAAATGGAGTCCTCCCCGGATACCGGCCATGAACAGAAAAGAAGGAACGGAAGGAAGGGGCTTGACTTCCATGATCCCCGAACTATATATGGGGTGCAATACTTTGGTTCGCCAATTTTGCTGTCTGTCTAGTCCGCTCCTCCTTATGGGAGGGTTGTTGATACGACTCTTCTGCTCCTTTAGTACCTGAAGCAGCAGATTCAATAAGCAGAGCAAAGTGTCCTTGATGTCTTGACAGTAACATAAACATTCCAGCATTATCAGTTCACTAGCTGGAAAACTTGCTGCTACTTAAAAGAGACCTCACTGAAGAAAAGAAAAATTAGTAAAGGGAAAATTAGCTTCATCCTGGCTTAAACCAAGACAACCTTTAAATGCAAAGCAAGACAATTTTGTACCAATCACGATAAAGGTATGTATGATTAGAGTTCACCTGTAAGGTAAAATACTGAGAAGGGGAGGATGTCAGGGAAGATACCATCACAGGAATGACCCCATTCCACTGACCTCTGGGACTAGTTGAAAGGCTGAGCTTCTCTTGCCCTCCATAGGGACGCCTTTGGGTAAGATTCAAACACTCAGCTATCCCAAGTGCATCCCTGGGAAACTTAGAAATCTCTATAGAGTTGCTTTATTACCCCACATGTGTGTAATCCAGTTGTATTGATCAATTCGCACGTGTTTTGCAGACAGTGAATTTATCACAGGCAATCTAAAATAATTTGTTTATCTGTTGCTTTAATACATTACACTGTTCATTAATCTGGCCATGACAGTTTTTGGACGCGACCAAATCGAGTGTGGCTGTGAGAGTTCACAGAACGCCGCTGGAGACAAACAGTGTAGTGTTAGTAGTGCATCCATAATCGTGAGAGTTCAATATAGGTATTGGGCATGACCAAACTATTAACGCCGAATTGGACATCACTCAGAATCTAAGCCTAGCCGCCCCCAGCCCCTCTGATATCTAAGGACAAGCTGGGATGCAAAGGGGTTTACTTTCTACCAAATTACTTTGCCCCTTAACACAATGCTGTCCTTATCAAAAGGTTCTTACAGCTGTTTTAGCTGATTCCTGATTAGGAAAGATCATGCACCCTTTTAGCTAGTGCTAGGGAGATATAACAGCCAAGACATTGCTCCCCCGCCTGGAGTGCTGTGTCCAGTTCTGGAGTCCCCAACGTAAGAAGGACATGGAGCTGTTGGAGCGAGTCCAGAGGAGGGCCACAAAGATGATCAGAGGGCTGGAATACTCCTCCTATGAAGAAAGGCAGAGAGAGTTGGGGTTGTTCAGCCTGGAGAAGGGAAGGCTCCGGGGAAACCTTATAGCGGCCTTCCAGTACCTGAAGGGGGCCTACAGGAAAGCTGGGGAGGGACTTTTTACAAGGGCATGTAGTGATAGGAAAAGGGGGGAACAGTTTTAAGCTGAAAGAGAGTAGATTTAGACTAGACATTAGGAAGGTTGGCGAGACACTGGAACAGGTTGCCCAGAGGATTTGTGGATGCCCCATCCCTGGAAGTGTTCAAGGCCAGGTTACATGGGGCTTTGAACAACCTGGTCTAGTGGAAGGTGTCCCTGCCCATAGAGGGAGAGTTGGAAATAGATGATCTTTAAGATCTCTTCCAACCCAAACCATTCAATGATTCTATGATTCTCTAAGAGTGGCTGGAATTCTGTCTGGTGGAAAAGAACCTGGGAGTGTTGGTCTACAGTCAGCTGAATATCAACCAGCAGTGTGCCCACAGCATCCTGGCTTGTATCAGAAAAAGAGTGGCCAGTAGGACTAGGGAAGTGATCATCCCTTTGTGCTCAGCACTGGTGAGGTTGCACCTCAAATACTGTGTTTGGTTTTGGGCCACTCATTACAAGAAAGGTGCTGGAGTGTGTCCAAAGAAGGGCAGCAAAGCTGGTGAAGGGTTTAGAGAATGAGTCTTATGAGGAGTGGCTGAGGGAACATCAGTTGTTTAGTCTGGAGAAAAGGAGGCTCATGGGAGACCTTATCGCTCTCTACAACTGCCCGGAAGGAGGTTGTAGTATGCTGGATGTTGGTCTCTTCTCCTAAGTAGTGAGTGAAAGGACAAGAGAAAATGGCCTCAATTTGCATGAGGGGAGGTTTAGATCAGGAAAAAGTTCTTAATCTAACAGGTTGTCAAGCTTTGGATCAGGCTACCCAAGGAAGCAGTTGAGTTACCATCCCTGGAGGTATTTAAAAGACATGTAGATGTGGCACTTAGGGACATAATTTAGTGGTGGACTTGGTACTGTTAGGTTAATGGTTGAAGTTGATGACATTAAGGGCCTTTTCCAACCTAAATAATTCTATGATTCTGTGAATTTATATATATTACTTTAATTCTTGTGATATTTTTGAGTTTCCTTGAAATACAGGAGAACTGGTGACAAGTGATATTCTGGTTTGGTGGGTTTTTTGGTAGTGGGGGAAGGGCCACAGGAGTGCCTCTGGTAAGAAGCTGAGAAGCTCCCCCCCCTCCAAACCAAGCCAAGGAGCCATTAGAAGGACAATAGATGCACCTCTGCGATTAACATACGAAAGAACTGATATAACACCTGAGCAGAGAAGCACTTGGGGAATAAGAGCTGTGCTGGAGGAGGAGAGCCATGCTGGTGGTTGGTGAGGAAGAAGGGGAAGAAGGTGCCCAAGCAGAAGTTTCCCTGCAACTGATACATCATAGGATATTCGTTAGTAAATTCAATAGAAATATAGCCTAATAAAAGTTTACTAAAATAATGAATCTGCTATACTAAGGGTTGCTTTTAAAACAAGGTGCTTTGTGAAACTATCAGTCAACTATGCCAAGCATCCTGTAGGTTGTGATAACATCAAGTGTTCTAAGACCCTGTGGCGCCTACAGACAACATTTATGTGGACTCTGACCCACCTGGGCAATCTACCAGCGGGAGACTGGAGACAGGACCAGGATGAGAGACCAGGACAAAGACACAAAGGACTAGAATCAACAAAGACCCCCACAGGAGACCATCGAGCATGCATAATCACAAAGATAGCCAATTCCAGGAAATAAAATGACTATGTAGAAGAATTCTGGGAACTCATTGCCATGGAACTGAATATGCATGTTTTTGGTGTATATTAGTCGAGGTGTTTCACTGACTTATCGGAGCACTCATGGTGGAGAATCCCCAGTGCTGCCCAGCGCTGCAATAAAGAATGCCTGCTCAATAACAGCTTGTTTGTTGTTATTGGGTCTTGATCTCGGAATCCTTACCCAGCCGCACCTAGCCTCCCACTTTGGTGAGCAGTGTTAGAAAGCAAGGGGGTTTGGAAGCTCCGAAATTTTTGTTTTAGTAGGAGGGAGGGTATCGGGTGTTGCACATCCCTTTATAAATATATATATTCCCCTATCACTAATAATTGAAATCAATTTGTTTCACTTTTCAATCCAGAAAGCCTCTCTCTCATTTTTTTCCTCACTCTTTCCTACCTCATCTTCCCTTCGCTTCAATCCATCACCATCAACCCCTAGGCTCGAGCTCTCCTGACCCTCATAACTCTGAGCTCTCTCCAGCAGTAGACGGGGACTTTTTGGAACTGTTCACAGATAAGGAAAATGCTGTGGGAGTTGCTGGGGGTGGGGAGAGGCAATAGGGGTTTTGCACATTGGACCGTGTCCTCCCTGGATGCTGGCCATGAATGGAAGAGAAGGGAAGAAGAAGCAAGAAGGAAGTCGTCTTCTGTGATCTCTGACCTTCCTCTGAGCTTACGTAGATATATGGAATGGAATATCTCTGGCCAATTTTGCTGTCTGTCTAATTCAGCCTCCTACGGGGGGGTCATAGATCTCCCCGTAGTGTCTGAGCCGGTAGAGTCGGCAGAGTAAACGTGCGACCTTGAAGTCCATGCAGTTACAAAAACATTCCAGTGTTTGTTATCAGTCTAAGCTGGAACACTTAATGAAGGAAAAAAAAATCAGTAAAAGAAAGTGACTTCATCCTGGCTCAAAGCAGGACATCCCACCCCTTATTCCATACCACATATTACATGTAACTTCTGTATTTTACCAGTTGTCAAATTAAGGATTCTCCCCCAGAATCAGAGTACCTTGAGGTACACATTGTACTTCACCATCCTCTATCATTACACACAAGGTATGTCCAGGTCCCAGAGCAAAAGCAACACCCCGGACAGGTTTACCTTTGCCTGAAGCAGGATAGACCCAGACACTTTTACCCAGCAGGTTCCTTTCACACACCACAGGGACTTGATCCCCATCTGCGGTGTGTAAAGGGTCTGACTGAGCAGGACCAGCCCGATTGATGGATCCCCTGGTATTAACTAACCAGGTGGCCTTTGCCAAATTTTTGTCCCAGTTTTTGAAAGTTCCACCCCCCATTGCCTTTAGGGTAGCATTTAACAGACCACTGTACCTTTTAATTTTCCCTGAGGGTTGTGCATAGTACAGGATATGGTATATCCACTTAATACCATGCTCTTTAGCCCAGCCAGTCACAAGACTGTTTCTGAAATGACTCCCATTGTCTGACTCAGTTCTTTCTGAGATTTGCTTTTCAAGGCCCAGAATAGTATTCCAGGCTATGGCATGAGGCAAAGGATATGTTTCCAACCATTCTGTACTTTTTTCCACCATTGTAAGCACATAGCGCTTACCCAGGCAGGCCTGAGGCAGTGTGACATAGTCAATTTGCCAAGCCTCCCCATACCTGTACTTTGACCACCTCCCCTCATACCACAAAGGTTTCAACTGTTTAGCCTCCTTAATTGCAGTGCACGTTTCACAGTCATGGATAACCTGCGCAGTAACGTCCACAGTTAAGTCCACCCCTTGGTCACGAGCCCGACTGTATGTTGCATCTCTGCCCTCATGACCTGAAGTGTCATGGGCCCATCGAGCCAGAAAGAGTTCACCCTTGTGTTCCCAGTCTAAGTCTATTTGGAACACTTGAGCAGCCTCATCTGCTCGTTGGTTGTGTCGATGTTCCTCAGTGGCTCGACTCAGAGATACCTGTGCATCTACATGACGCACTTTTACAGTTTCTCTATGTGAGCAGCAATGTCTTTCCACAGCTCGGCAATCCAAATAGGTTTACCTTTTTGCTGCCAGTTGTTCTGCTGCCACTGGTTTAGCCAACCCCACAAGGCATTTGCTGCCACCCACGAGTCCGTGTAGAGATAGAGTCTTGGCCACCCCTCTCGCTTGGCAGCGTCCAAAGCCAGCTGGATGGCTTTTACCTCTGCAAACTGAGATGATTCACCTTCTCCTTCAGCTGCTTGTCATGTAGGACTCCACATGGCAGCTTTCCAGTTTCGACGGTTCCCTACAAGACGACAAGAGCCATCAGTGAAAAGAGCAACTTGTTTCTCAGTCTCTGGTAGATAATCATATGGTGTAGCTTCTTGAGCCCATCGCACCACTTCTTGTGGTGGCATTCCAAAGTGTGTGCCTTCTGGCCAGTTTGCAACTGCTTCTACGATACCTGGACAATTAGCCCTTACTATTTGAGCTCGCTAGGTGATTAAAGCAGTCTGTTTCCTCCGAGTCACATCGGTGGCATGATGGATAGGAGAAAGGTTACTCTGGAACATGAAGCTCAATACTGGCATTCTGGGTGCCAGGAGGAGGAGGATGGAGTCCTCCCTGGATGCCGGCCATGAATGGAAGACAGGGAAGAAGAAGCAGGAAGGAAGTTGTCTTCTGTGATCTCTGACCTTCCTCTGAGCTTACATAGATATATGGAATGGAATATCTCTGGCCAGTTTTACTGTCTGTCTAATTCAGCCTCCCACACAGGGGTCATAGATCTCCTGGTAGTGTCTGAGCCAGCAGAGTAAAGACATGGCCTTGGAGTCCCAGCAGTTACAAAAACATTCTAGCATTTGTTATCAGTCCAAGCTGAAACACTTACTGAAGGAAAAAATGATCAGTAAAAAGAAAGTGGCTTAATCCTGGCTCAAAGCAGGACACCCAAGATCCCTAAATCCTTAAATACAGTGTCTCCTGCAAGGCATTAAAAAAAAAGTTAATAGACAATATACCTGTGAGGAACATGAAAACCTCTCAAATGTAACAAATAAGGTGAAACCATGACAGGAGAAAAATAGAAACATTTTAAAATAGTTTTTTAATCCAAACTCCTCAAATTTTAGTGTCTGTCCTGGTTTGAGACAGGATGAAGCCACTTTTCCTTTTATTGATTTCTTTTTTTCTTCAGTAAGCGTTCTTTTAGCTAGCAAAGTGTTCCAGCTTGGACTGATAACAAATACTGGAATGTTTTTGTAACTGCTGGGACTCCAAGGTCACATTTTTGCCCTGCCGGCTCAGGCACTACCGGGAGATCTATAACTTCCCCCAGTAGGAGACTGAATTAGACAGCAAAATTGGCCAGAGATATTCCATTCCATATATCTACGTAAGCTCAGAGGAAGGTCAGACATCACAGGAGATGACTTCCTTCCTTTCTTCTTCTTCCCTTCTCTTCCGTCCATGGCCAGTGTCCGGGGAGGACTCCGTCCATCCATCACCGTTGACCCCTAGGCTCGAGCTCTCCTAACCCGCATAATTCTGTGCTCTCTCCAGCAGCAGTCCAGGACTTTTTGGGACTGTTCACAGCTAAGGAGAGTGCTTTGGGAGTTGCTGGGGGTGGGGGGAGGCAATAGGTGTTTGCACATACCTGAACACATTTCTCTATAATTGTACTTATTTTCTTTTATCATTAGCGTTTAATTAAAACTGTGTAGTTTAGTTTTCAATCCAGAGCATCTCTCTCCTCATTCTCTCTCCCCTTCCCTACCTGGGTGGGAGGGGGAGGGGATCAAGAGTGTTCTTATCAATCCGGAGTCAAACTGTGACAGTGTCCAATCTATGATTTTGCAGAACTTGAGCTGGCTGTGTAGTCAACACAAAGATACACAGACAAAGGGAATTTAGGTAACTTATTAGAGAGTTTTGTACGTATCATTGGTTGTAGTTTTTCACTCAGGCAGTCATAATATTTAAGGAATCCTGAGCCTAACTGATAGTGGAAAATTGAAAAAGTGGTATCTCCATCTTTCAGACATTCTGCAACATTTCTAAAATAACATTTGATAGATATCTGGAATATAAGAATGTAGAAGGGCACAACTAGAAAGATTTATTGATGCTTTATGTGCTTTTTGCTAATGAAAATCACTAGCAATGGAAGTGATATCTCAGCAATATGAGAACAGAATCATTATACAATAAATTCCTTATATTTATTATTCCTATTATTAAGCTCAGTATTTTGCAGATTTTTTACAACATATTTCAGTATTATTGTTAGGTCTACCTTGATTTCAGCAAGGCTTTTGACACCATCTCCCATAGCATCCTCACAGCCAAACTCAAGAATTATGGATTGGACAATAGGGCAGAGAGGTGGATTGGAAACTGACTGAAGGACAGAGCTCAGAGTTTTTGTAAGTGGGGTAGAGTTGAAGACCTGTGTCTAGTGGAGTTCCCCAGGGGTCAGTACTGGGTCCAGCCCTATTCAATATATTTATCAGTGACCTGGATGAAGGGTTGGAGTTCACCATTAGCAAGTTTGCTGATGATACCAAACTGGGAGGGGTGATTGACACACCAGAGGGCTGTGCTGCCATTCAGCATTACCTGGAAAGTCTGAAGTTTCTGGGAGAAACTCAATGAAATTCAACAAGGACAAATGTACAAAAGTACTGCACCTGGGGAGTAACAACCCCATGTATCAGTACAGGTTGGGGGCTGACCTGCTGGAGAACAACTCTGGGGAGAAGGACCTCGGGGTCCTGATGGACAACAGGTTGACCATGAACCAACAATGTGCCATGTGGCCAAGAAGGCCAATGGCATCCTGGGGTGCATTAAGAAGTGTGTGGCCAGTAGATCAAGGGAGGTTATCCTGCCCCTCTACTTTGACCTAGTGAAGCCACATCTGGAATACTGTGGCAAATTCTGGGCTCCCCAGTTCAAGAGGGACAGGGAACTACTGGAAAGAGTCCAGCACAGGGCTACAGAGATGATTAGAGGAATGGAGCATCTGACCCATGAGCAAAGGCTGAGAGAGCTGGGTCTCTTTAGCCTGGAGGAGACTGAGGGGGGATGTCACCAATGTTTATAAATATCTAAAGGGGTGGGTGTCAGGAGGATGGGTCCACTCTCTTTTTTTCAGTGTCCAATGACAGGACAAGGGGCAATGGGCACAAGCTGGAGCATGGGAGGTTCAATCTAAACATAAAGAAGAACTTCTTTATTGTGAGAGTAACAGAGCACTGGAACAGGCTGCCCAGAGAGGTTGTGAAGTCTCCTTCTCTGGAGACATTAAAAAACCTGTCTGGAATTGTTCCTCTGTGATCTACTGTAGGTGATCCTGCTCTAGCAGGGGGTTTGGACTAGATGATCTTCAGAGGTCCCTTCCAACCCTGACCATTCTGTGACTCTGTTGAACATTCCCTTAATGCCACTCAAAAATAATATCAATACTAATGGATTTTAACAAGTGAATACAAGTAGAGAAGACTGATGCTAATGAATTTGCACATTTGCATAGCAAAACCTAAATTTTGCAATGCATGTGTTTGTGTATCCAACAGCAGTAAATTACAATAAACTTCATTTTTTGTCACATATGTGCATATCACTCTTTTGAAAAGTGATTTGGTTGGTGAAGAAAGGGCAACTTGCAGCTTTGGCATTGCTGTTTGAAAATTCTAATCCACAAGTGATCAGAAGCTTTTTACAGTGGCACATTCCTCTGGGTTCCCTAACATCATTATGTAGTAACAGTGAAGAGGTACTCTCACAGCCTGTCTGTAACAAGTATAGGTGAGGCTCATGATGCAGACCACTGCCTATCTCCTGTCTGCCTGGCTGAGCGTGATGGCCTACAGGATGAGGAGCAATGGCAACAAGTTTCTGCATGTCACAAGTGGTGTGGCAAGTGTGTCCCTAGAGTTTCCCCTCCCCAGGTGACCTTGCAAAATAGACATGATGCTTTGCAAGGAGAACCGAATGTTGATGTGGATGATGGTTCACCAAACTTGGAGGTGTCACCGAGGCCAAGTCAGTCCATACCTTGCATCAAAACCACCTCAGTTAAGAAAAAAATGCGTATACTTGTCATAGGTGACTCACTTCTAATGGGAGTGGAAGGCCCTATACGCAGGCCAGACCCACTTCTCAGGGAGGTCAGCTGTGGGTGATCAGCTATGGGCCCCAGGCGGCCTTGATCTCGACAAACTACAGCTGTGCCCTTGACAGTTAAGAGACAAACATGATTGTGGGAAAAGAAGGTATGAGAGATATGGATGTGTGCTGACATTCTTGTAAGAAAATGTAAGAAACTTGTAACCTATCACAAAATAAGATAGAATGTGTGAACAGAAGCTGTTAACCAATGGGAAGGAAGCATAAGGCGCGTGGACAGGAGAAAAGGTATAAGAATGCTATGTAACTTAAAGGGCTGATACTTGTGACCGTCATGGTGTGTCAGCTGTATCTCTGCCACAAATGGTGACCCCGACGTGATAGGGATCGGTAACTGCAGACCTGAGAGCAGTTGGCTGCGGAGCCCAGCTAAGCAAAAAGGCAGATCAAGAGCCTAGTCCGGACACAGAAGAAATACACACCTTTGGGAGGTAAAGGTGAGCAGCTGGGAACATAAATCTGGGGGCGAAGATGTCAGCAGAAGAGAGGTCTATATTAACCATTAGCAAACAATACTGGAAAAGAGGGGCATAAAATATGATGAGCGTGCGCTATGTACTTTGCTTGTCTGGTGCAAGAAGAATGGCATGCAGGCTGATGCGCAAACAGCCTTTTTTATAGACACATGGGAGGAGGCGGGGCGTGCGCTTTGGGATGTAGCTACAAAGGGGAATGAAATGGCCACAAAGTCGTTAACAACTTGGTGGCTTGTGCTGGAGTCGTTAAAACAGCTTAAGGCGGATCGGGAAGCTGCAGCGGCGGCAGCTGCAGCCGCGGCGCCAGCACTGCCAGCCCCGGTGCGAGTGACTTCCAAACCAGCTCCCACGGCCCCTGCATGCATGGACGTGCCATTCCCACCCCCTCCACCTCCTGACTCGTTGCCCCCGTATCCCCCCGAGACAGACAATGAGTTTAAGGAAGCAGCAGTAAGGGAACCTGTGAGTTCGTGTTTAATAGATCTGTCGGCCCCCGGAGAGAATGGGGGAGTGAAATGTTTGCCCTCCGCCCCTCCCCTTCAGAATTCGCTAACTATACAGCCTGTGATTTCGGCCCCTGGGGGGAACGACGGAGAGAAGTGTCGGGCCCCCGCCCACCCCCAGCGGAACTCGCTAACTGTACAGCCTGTAATTCCAGCCCCCGGAGTGAATGACGGAGTGACGTGTTTGCCCTCTGCCCTCCCCCTTCAGAATTTACTGACTATACAGCCAGTTTCTGTAGCAATTCAAGGCGCAGACCCAGGCAAATTTTGGAAGAAAGTGTATGAACAAGCTAAAGAGGCAGGAGAAGTGGAACTGGCCGGTGATATTTCGGCTTGCCCTGTAATTCGTGGTAATGAGAAGGAATCAAATGAGTGGGGTCCATTTCATTGGAGAGTTATACGTGATTTAAGAACTACGATTATGCAACATGGATTTACCTCGCCGTATGCTCAATCATTGTTACGAGTGATTTTTTCTAATGACCTAACTCCCTTTAATTGTCGTAACGTAGCACAGATTTGCTTTACACCAACGCAGCTACTTTTATTTGAAGCGCAGTGGCGCCGCCTAGTGAACGAAACAGCTCTGGCCAATTTGAATCGTCCTCAAGACGATCCTCGCTTTGGGGCCGGGCCACCGCAGTTGATGGGAGACCCTCCTTTAAATACCCTGCAGCTGCAAGCCCGCCTGCATTCTATTTTATAACAAGCAAAAGAGTTGGCTTTCTTGGCTATGCAACGCGTCCCTGATACAGGGACCCCTCGACAGCCATGGACCTCTATAAAACAGAGGCCAGATGAATCTTATGTAAGCTTTATTGACAGACTCAGAGATGCAATTGAAAAGCAGGTGAACAATGTTCCAGCTCCAGAGGCCTTGTTGCTGCAACTGGCTAAAGACAATGCTAATGCAGATTGCAAACAGGTCCTGTTACCATTACAGGATCCAACTCTGGTAGACATGATAGAAGCTTGTAGCAAAGTTGGTACCACAGCGCATCAAATGTCAGAATTGAAAAAAAACGATTGCTGCTGCAGTAAGGGTGCCAAGAAATTGTTTCCACTGTGGGCAACCAGGTCACTTTAAAAAGCTATGTCTATTTACAGCCAGAGAAAATGGTAAATTGATGCCAAATGGTCCTTGTGCACGGTGTGGGAGAGTAGGACATTCTACTAAACTATGTTGATCTAAGTTTAACAAGCAGGGCCAAGCTCTCCCGCCTAGAGGACCTCCAGGAAACTGGAAGCGGAGCGCACCAGGGATGCGCGAGCAGGCACAAATACATCCACGCAGCCCCTTCCAAGCCTATGCGGTCAACTACAAGCCCGGACAAAGGGAAGTGCCGGAGTGGATGTCACCACAGCTGTCTCAGTCACCATAAAGGACAATAAAGTACATAAGGTACGATTAGAGGCATTTGGGCCTTTAGGACATGGATTGAGCGCCTTATTGTTAGGGCGGTCCAGTGTCACTTTACAGGGGTTGTTTGTGTTACCTGGAGTTATTGATGCTGATTTTACAGGACAAATTGCTGCCATGGTATGGACTCCATCTCCACTGGTTACCATACCTGCCCAAAGCCGCATTGCTCAATTGGTGCCATTTGTAGCTGTCACCGTTTGACTCAGGTCTGACAACAATGCTCTCAATCCCCTCCCCCTCCCACCCAGGTAGGGAAGGAGAGAGAGAAAAAGAGAGAGACTTGGCTGGATTGAAAACTAAACTACACAGCTTTAATTAAACACTAATGAATGATATAAGAAAATATATACAATTATATACAAATATGTTCGGGTATGAGCAAAAGCCTCTCGCCTCCCCCCACCCCCAGCAATTCCCACAGCACTCCCCTCAGCTGGAAACAGTTCCGAGAAATTACGGAGCTGCTGCTGGAGAAAGCGGAGAGTGACGAGGGTCAGGAGAGCTTGAGCCTAAGGGTCGATGGTGATGGATAGACAGAGTCCTCCCCGGATGCCGGCCATGGACGGAAGACAAGGGAAGAAGAAGAAAGGAAGGAAGTTTTCTCCTGTGATCTCTGACCTTCCTCTGAGCTTACGTAGATATATGGAATGGAATATGTCTGGCCAATTTTGCTGTCTAACTCAGCCTCCTACGGGGGGGTCATAGATCTCCCCGTAGTGTCTGAACCGGCAGAGTAAAGATGCAACCTTGAAGATCCAGCAGTTAGAAAAACATTCCACTGTCTTATCAGCTTTAGAAGAACACACTGTTGCTAGTTAAAAGAAAGCTCACTGAAGGAAAAAAAATCAGTAAAAGTAAAATTGGCTTAATCCTGGCTCAAACCAGGACAGTAGCCCAAGTGTGCAATGCAGATGAAGTGGAAAGAGGGACAGGAGGTTTTGGCTCCACAGGTGAAGCCCAAGTTTTTTGGACACAAGCCGTTACAGACTCCAGGAATAACATGACATGTACTATCCTGTCGTTGCATGGGCCTCCTCATGCAATTACTATTATCGGAATGATTGATACTGGAGCTGATGTTACTATAATATCTAAAAAACAATGGCCATTGAACTGGCCCACAGTCTCCTCTGCTGCAGTAGCAGGAGTGGGAGGAGCAACTATCAGTCAACAGAGCCTACATCTGATCCAGATTGTCAATCCAGAAGGTCAAAAGCAACCATTCGCCCCTATGTGGTTGTGGTCCCCCTCAATTTGTCGGGCCAAGATTGTTTTAAGTCAGTGGGGTGTTACTATTGGAACAGGTCTTCAGGGTTTTTCTTAGGGGCCACTGAAGAGAGTGGCCAATGCAGGCCTACCATCCCATTGAGATGGCTGACGTCCAAGCCTGTGTGGGTTGATCAGTGGCCCTTGACGCAAGAAAAACTAAACGCTCTTAAAGACTTGGTAGCAGAACAGTTGGCCCAAGGCCATATTGAACAGCCCCTGGAATACTCCTATATTTGTAATTAAAAATAAATCTGGGAAATGGAAACTTTTACAAGATTTGAAACAAGTCAATGATGTTATAGAAAGTATGGGGTCTTTGCAGCCAGGAATGCCTTTCCCCTCTATGATTCCAGCAGATTGGAATATCTGTATAATAGATCTTAAATATTGGTTTTTTACCTTTCCATTGCACCCTGATGATGCTCCAAAATTTGCCTTTACAGTGCCAGCAGTTAATCACAGTGAGCCAGGGAAGAGATATCATTGGACTGTTCTACCTCAGGGCATGAAAAATAGTCCCACTATTTGTCAGTGGTATGTGCAAAACCAATTTCTGAACATATATTGTTACCATTGGATGATATTCTGATTGCTACATCCACCATTGACAAGTTGGCAACTGTAATGCCTGGTGTACTTGAGGCTCTAAGGAAATATGGGTTGCAAATCGCACCTGAAAAGGTGCAGCAACAAGCCCCATGGAAATATCTCGGCTTGAAAATATTAGACCAAACTGTGCAGCCACAAACTGCAGCCATCCAGCAGTCAATACGAACCTTGAATGACTTACAGAAATTGTTGGGAACTATCAATTGGCTAAGGCCTTTCTTGGGGCTATCTAACACCTTGCTAGCTCCATTATTTGAACTATTAAAAGGAGATACTGACCTATTATCTCCTCGGAGATTCACACCAGAAGCTGAAACAGCACTTAAGCAAGTGGAAATTGCCATTTCAGAAAAGAAGGCATGGAGAGTTGTTACTGCTATTCCTCTTAGTTCATATGTCTTGTTGTCTCATGATCACCCAGTTGGGCTTATTTCTCAATGGCATGAAGAGTGGGCAGATCCATTACGCTTTTTGGAGTGTTTTTTTTTACCATATCAGAGAAAGAAAACTGTAACCACTCAGATTGAACTAATTGCACAGGTAATTTGTAAGGCCAGGCAATGCTGCATCCAACTGTCTGGATGAGATTCTGCAATTCTCACTTTGCCTCTCACTTCTGAATATCTGGACTGGTGTTTAGTCGATAGTGCTGTGTTGCAAATGGCCATGTTAAATTTTCCTGGTTGGGTTTTGTTGCACCACCCTGCACATAAATTTCTCCAGATGCACCTAGAGCTGACCTTAGCAGAACCTTCCTTATATTCCCCAACACCCCTCAAAGGGTGCACCGTATTTACAGATGGATCAGGGAAAACAGGGAATTTGGAAAGAGGATGGCCAATGGCATGACATTTCAGGGCATCAAGATGGATCTCCACAACTAGTGGAGTTGCATGCAGTTATCATGGCATTTGAAGCCTGGCCACATGAAAATCTCAATGTGGTATCAGATTCTCAGTATGTGTGCAAAATTGTCCAATGGCTTGACCATGCCATCCTAAAGGAAGTAAATAACAGAGCATTGTTTCATCTTTTGAAAGCTTTATGGTATGCTTTACAGTTCAGAACTGCACCCTTTTATATCTTGCATGTTCGCAGCCACACTAACTTACCAGGATTCATTGCGGAAGGAAACGCCCGAGCAGATATGTTAACTGCTCCAGTATGGGCAACTCCTGTACCAGATACCGTGAAGCAAGCTGTACAATCGCACAGCTTTTTTCACCAAGGTGCATGCGCCCTTCAACATCAGTTTAATATTTCTTCCACAGTGGCACGGGATATTGTGGCCTCCTGTTTAGACTGTCAGCAGCATATCATACTCCCAACCGAAGGTGTTAATCCCCATGGTTTACAAGCGTTGCAAATCTGGCAATCAGACATGACCCATCTTGCTGAGTTTGATCGCTTAAAGTATGTCCATGTTTCTGTAGATACATTTTCTAAAGCTTGTTGGGCTTCTGCCCATACTGGAGAAAGAGCCAGGGATGTTGTAGCACATTGATGTGGTGCTTTTGCTTCCCTAGGCATCCCAGCCACCATAAAAACAGGCAATGGCCCCGGCTACACTGCTAGCCGGACTCGACAGTTTTTGCAGTTATGGGGTGTTCAGCATATTACGGGCATTCCTCATTCTCCCACAGGTCAAGCTATTGTTGAGTGCACACATCAGTCCCTCAAGGCATTGCTTGAAAAACAAAAAGGGGGAATGATGGGTGAAACTCCACAAGCGCGAGCATGGAAAGCAGTATATACAATGAATCATTTAACTATTCCTCCTTCTAACACAGTACCTATTCTTATAACTCATTTTTCTTGTCACTTGGGGGCGAGGTTATGCTTGTGTTTCCACGGATACTGGGATTCGCTGGGTACCTGCTCGGTGTGTACGCCCTGTCCTGGATGCTAACCGTCGGGATGACAGAATTAATGGCACCTCGCCTGATGCCATGGAACAGTAAAAATATATGGGTATCATTGTTACATGCCATGAATCAAACCAAATGTTGTGCTTCAATAGCCCAGATTGAGTATCCTTTTCATCAGCATGAAAACGATATTAAATTATACCAATCACTATAGGCAGAAAAGAGAATTGTAACAGATAATGTCGAATTGTATTAACAGTAGATTTGTAGAATGCTAGGGAGCGCTTTGCTGTTAGTTTATTTTTTGCTTCAGCTTGCAGCTGCAAATGGAAACGCAAATGTAGATGCAAACGCAAATGCTTTGATAGAATTGAATAAGTTGGCGTGCTTTGTGGTAAAAAGAGCTAATGAGATTTCTGAATTATTGAGTGTCTTAGTAACTGATATGGATAGTGTTTGCTGTTGAAGAATGGCTTGAGCAGCAAGGCCATGGGTCCTTGCAATCTCCTTGAGAGACCTTGAGAGTTTAACACAAATAGCAGCTGTACAAGCAATCTCTTTGTTAGCCTAACACAAGTATAAACAGTCTCTTTGTTAGCTTAAACTAACTCAAGGACAAGATAGAGAAGTAGAATAATAGAGAATAAGGAAGAACCCTGAGAACTCAGCGTGTATGTTACCATATAAAAGGTGGAGCATGTAAATAGAGCTATCCGATGATATCATGACTATCCAATGAAATCACTACAAGTAGTTACTATCCAATGAAATCACTACAAGTAGTTTTGGAAAAGGGTATAAAAGTAACACTGTGTATTCAATAAATTGAAGCTTGCTTTATCAATCACATTGATTCTGGACTGCTCGCTTCCCTCGCAGCCGGCAGTTTGCCATGTTGTTTATAGAATTGTGCTGCTATTGATTTCCTATTGTTAGCTTATGGACACGGAAGTGAAGCTTTGACGGAATGTGGACTTGAAAGACAACTTAAAGCCAATCCACAAGAGCATCCAGGAACTGAGTGACACCACCAAAAGGATTGCGGAAGATAACGGATTTTTTGGACTGAATAAATGGTTGAAACATACCAGGATGGGTTAAAAGCTTGTTGCAAACAAGATTGTCAAGATTATGTGACATCACTGTCATTTTGTTGGTAGTGCCGTGTTTGCCATCCACTCTGCAAAGGGCCCTGCAGGTTTCCCTATTCGAGCTCGCTGTATAGTTGTTGTATAGTTGGCCTCGGAACCTCTGTAGCTCCGGCTCCAGAATCCCAAGGGTCGACCTCGAGTCTCCCCTGGTGCTTTCTGCCAGAGGCTCCAGTTGGGACCATTGTGTCCAGCTGCAGTGTAGAGCACGTTCTTGATATCTGGCCTCGTTCGAACTGGTCCAAGGGCCATTGCCTGCACAATCTCTTTTTTAATCTGCTCAAAAGCTTTCTGTTGGTCAGGACCCCATTTAAAATCATTCTTCTTTCGGGTCACCTCATAGAGGGGTTTCACAATTTCACTGTAACATGGAATATGCATTCTCCAGAAACCAACAGTCCCTAAAAAGGTTTGAGTGTCCTTTCTAGTTGATGGCGGGGCCATAGCTGTTATTTTATTAATCACAGCCATTGGGATCTGGCGACGACCATCTTGCCACTTGATTCCCAGGAACTGGATCTCTCGTGAAGGTCCCTTGACCTTACTTCTTTTCACAGCAAAACCAGCATCCAGAAGAATTTGGATGATCTTTTTACCTTTCTCAAAAACTTATTCTGGTGTGTCACCCCACACAATGATGTCATCAATGTACTGTAGGTGTTCTGGAGCTCCACCCTTCTCCAGTGCAGCATAGATCAGTCCGTGGCAAATGGTTGAGCTGTGCTTCCACCCCTGGGGCAGTCGATTCCAGGTGTATTGGACTCCCCTCCAGGTGAAAGCAAACTGTGGCCTGCACTCTGGTGCTATCGGAATAGAGAAGAATGCATGTGCAATGTCAATAGTGGCATACCACCTAGCTGCTTTCGACTCCAGCTCATACTGAAGCTCTAGCATGTCTGGTACAGCAGCACTGAGCGGTGGTGTCACTTCATTCAGGCCACGATAGTCCACTGTCAGCCTCCACTCGCCATCAGGCTTTCGCACTGGCCAGATGGGACTGTTGAAGGGTGAATGGGTCCTGCTGGTCACACCTTGGCTTTCCAATTGCCGGATCAGCTTATGAATAGGGACCACCGAATCTCTGTTGGTGCGATACTCCCGTCTATGCACCGTTGAAGTGGCAACTGGCACCTGTTGATCCTCAACCTTCAGCAACCCCACTACAGAAGGGTCATCTGATAGGCCAGACAAAGTACGCAGCTGTTCAGTATCCTCAGTCTCTACAGCCACTATACCAAAGGCCCACCGGTACCCTTTCGGGTCACGGAAGTATCCTTTCTTAAGATAACCTATGCCAAGGATGCACGGAGCATCTGGGCCAGTCACTATAGGGTGCATCTGCCACTCCTCACCAGTAAGGCTCACATCAGCCTCCACAACAGTTAGCTGTTGAAAGCCTCCTGTCACTCCAGAGA
Source organism: Apus apus (assembly GCF_020740795.1). NCBI lineage: Eukaryota > Metazoa > Chordata > Aves > Apodiformes > Apodidae > Apus > Apus apus. The sequence continues at coordinate 7,391,736 of NC_067311.1, read as the reverse complement.
TAGTGACGGAGTCTGTTCCCTCATGATTCGACGGCACCAGTGTGCACTGTGCACCCATGTCCACGAAAGCTCTATATCTTTGTGGTTCTGATGTGCCAGGCCATCTAACCCACACAGTCCAATAAATTCGGTTATCCCTCTCCTCCTCCTGGCCGGAGGCAGGGCATCTCTAGGGCTGAGCATTAGAACTCGATGAACCATCCTGATTATTGACCGATGCAACCTTCCTCTTGGAAGAACCATCTCCTGGGTTTGTTCTGTTTAGTAGCTCTTGCACATGCAACTGGAGAATATCAGTGGGTTTCTTGTCCCAGACTCTCATGTCCTCTTTAAAATAATTTTTCAAGAGAGACCACAGGTGGCGTCGCAGTGAGTCCTGTCTTCCTCGCTGCTGTCTCGTAGCAGGACGTCTCTTATTAATGACTGCAACACGTGGCCCGTCGTCTCTAGGGAGAATCTGGGGTTTACTTCCCCATGCATCTGACATCCTATTCTTTCTGTCAGTCACATTTTCAATGGCTGAGGTTTGGAACTGAAGGGAATCAGAGATGATGTCTCCATACTGTCATGCTTTGAAAGCCACCTCACGCACAGTTGGTCTTGCGCCTTCATTAAAGCATCCCATGAAGGTGAATATATGGGCATGTGCTGCTGGTACAGCCTGAGCAAATCTCCGGAACATCGGTGTGTCACACTCAACATCATCAGGATTTGTAAGTCCATCTTTATCATAGATAACTTCTCGCACAGCTATCTCTCTCAAGTATGTGTGATGGCTTTCTCAAGACTGGGTGTTCTACTCCGGCGCCATTCGATGTCACCCTTGTGGGGGTATCTCTCTCTCACAGCTGAAAGAAGTCGGTCCCACAGGGTGGTAGTTCCCACCTTATTACTAAGTGCTCTGTCAATACCAGCATCTCTGGCCAGGGATCCCAACTGCTTGGCTTCTTTCTTGTCCACGTTGTGGGTTTCAGCACCACTATCAAAGCATCGGAGCAACCATGGAAGAATTCCCTCACCCTCAATGCGGGTAAAGTCCTTTCTCATGAGGCGCAGTTCTTTCACAGAGGAAGGATGGAAAAGGTCGTTGTTGTCATCGTCGTCGTCATCTGATTGAGGAGGGCCTGCTGTCTCTTTATCCGTTTGAGAGTGGTCTGGTTTTTTATCTGTCTGAGAGGCACCCACTCCATCAACTGTATTAGAATCCTCTTCTTCCTCACCCTCACCTTCTGCTGCTTTAAGGAACTCTGGATATCTCAGACAGGAGCGGGTGAAAAGGGTGGAGCGCTTTGCCTTTGCCTTGCTCCTGGTCACAGGATCAACTAGCCTGATTTGCGATGGATCGGACTCTATCTCTGTAGGAGCAGTTGTTTTTGTAGCAGTAGGAGTGGTGGTATTGGCAGCAGTGGTGTTGGCAGCAGCAGTGGCAGCAACATTGCCTGTGGGGGAGTGACAGTGAGCAGAACAGCATCTGGCCCTACGCATCCACATTACATTATAAACATTCAGCAAAAACATCCCTACTGTGACAATGCTATTCAGATCAAAAGCTGGGAGATTCAACTTGAAAGAAAACAGAGGTTTAAAGTTGGACCAGCTAGGACTTGTACTATGGCTGTACATATACAGTGCCCCCATAAAGAACAGTATCATAATCCCTAAAATCACAGAGCCAGTGATTATACGGTTGATAATGGTTACAGTTCTATCAATAAACCATAAAACGATCACAAGAGCAGCCACAAAAAGCAGAATGCTCTCGGCTGCATACCACATGTACAGCTGCAGGCTTGAAAGAAAATCCAGTAGATTCATTGCAGCAAATGTCTGTTCAGTTTTCAATCCATCAGGAAATTCAGCAAAATTGCTTGCCATTGCTATTTGAGGGATTTCTCCCATCAGAGATGGAATTTGTAATCTGGGCTTAAAATTCGAGCCCCACGTTGGGCGCCAATTAATTGTTGTCAACGTTTGACTCAGTTTGACAACAATGCTCTCGATCCCCTCCCCCTCCCACCCAGGTAGGGAAGGAGAGAGAGAAAAAAAGAGACAGAGACTTGGCTAGATTGAAAACTGGACCGTGCAGCTTTATTTAGAATACTAATATGTGATATGAGAGTATATATGTATATATATGTGTGTATATATATATATATATATATATATATATGGTAGACAGGAGGATGATCATGAGCCAGCAATGTGCCCTTGTGGCTAAGAAGGCCAATGGCATCCTGGGGTGTATTAGAAAGGGTGTGGTTAGTAGGTCAAGAGAGGTTCTCCTCCCCCTCTATTCTGCATTGGTGAGGCCGCATCTGGAGTATTGTGTCCAGTTCTGGGCCCCTCAGTTCAAGAAGGACAGGGAACTGCTGGAAAGAGTCCAACGCAGAGCCACAAAGATGATTAAGGGAGTAGAACATCTCCCTTATGAGGAAAGGCTGAGAGAGCTGGGTCTCTTTAGTTTGGAGAAAAGGAGACTGAGGGGTGACCTCATCAATGTTTACAAATGCGTAAAGGGTGAGTGTCAAGAAGATGGAGTTAAGCTTTTTTCAGTGATGACCAGTGATAGGACAAGGAGTAATGGATACAAATTGGAGCATAGGAGGTTTAAGGTGAATATCAGAAAAAATTCTTTTACTGTGAGAGTGACAGAGCACTGGAACAGGCTGCCCAGAGAGGTTGTGGAGTCTTCTTCACTGGAGACATTCAAAACCCGCCTGGACGCCTTCCTGTGTGATGTACTCTAGGTGACCCTGCTCTGGCGGGGGGGTTGGACTAGATGATCTTTCGAGGTCCCTTCCAACCCCTATGATTCTATGATTCTATGATTCTATGATATATATGTGATTATACAAAGGTGTGGGTAGAAGCCTCTTGCCTCCCCCCACCCCCAGCAACTCTCACAGCACTTCCCTCAGACGAGACAATTTCGAGGAATCCCGCAGCTGCTGCTGGAGAAAGGCAGAGAGTTACGAGGGTCAGGAGGGCTTGAGGTCGATGGGTCGACGATGATGGGCAGATGGTGTTTTCCCAGACGCCGGCCACGAACAAAAGAAAGAGAAAGAGAGAGAAGAAGGAAGGCAGACAGAGAGGCGAAGCAAAGCAGGAAGGAAGGAAGTTTTCTTCTGTCATGTCCGACCTTCCCCCGAGCCTACGTAGATATATAGAATGGAATATCTCTGGCCAGTTTTGCTGTTCGTCTAACCCAGCCTCCCACGGGGGGGCCACAAATCCCCCCGCAGTGTCTGAGCCGGCAGAGCAAAGGCACGACCTTGAGGGCCCACACGCAGTTGCTAGTTGAAAAAAGCTCACTGAAATGAAAAAAGGAATCAGCAAAAGAAAAACTGGCTTCATCCTGGCTCAAACCAGGACACAAGTTTTCCAGCTAGTGGACTGATAACACCCGAATGTTTATAGTTACTGCTGAGAGACCAAGGCCACTTTACTCCGCTTGTTGAATCTGCTGCTTTGGACACTAAAGGAGCAGAAGAGACACATCTACAATCTCTCCCATAGGGAGGAGCCAACTAGACAGATGGCAAAATTGGCCAAACAGATTATTCCATTCCCATATAGATCATGAACTGGTTGAAAGGAAGAAGTTAGAGAGTTGCAGTCAATGGGACAAAATCTAGTTGGAGGTCTGTGACTAGTGGAATCCCTCAGGGATCGGTACTAGGACCGGTACTATTCAATATTTTCATCAATCACCTGGATGAGGGAACAGAGTGTACCCTCAGCAAGTTTGCTGATGACACAAAACTGGGAGAAGTGGCTGACACACCAGAAGACTGTGCTGCCATTCAGCAAGACCTAGATAGGCTGGAGAGTTGGGCAGGGAGGAACTTGATGAAATTCAAGAAGGACAAGCGCAGGGTCTTGCATCTGGGAAAGAACAACCCCATGCACCAGTACAGGTTGGGGGCTGACCTGCTAGAGAGCAGTGTAGGAGAAATGGACCTGGGGGTCTTGGTGGACAGGAGGATGATCATGAGTCAGCAATGTGCCCTTGTAGCCAAGAAGGCCAATGGCATCCTGGGCTGTATTAGAAAGGGTGTGGTTAGTAGGTCAAGGGAGGTTCTCCTCCCCCTCTATTCTGCCTTGGTGAGGCCGCATCTTGAATATTGTGTCCAGTTCTGGGCCCCACAGTTCAAGGACAGGGAACTGCTTGAAAGAGTCCAGCACAGAGCCACAAGAATTATTTAAGGGAGTAGAACATCTCCCTTATGAGGAAAGGCTGAGGGATCTGAGTCTCTTTAGCTTGGAGAAGAGGAGACTGAGGGGTGACCTCATCAGTGTTTACAAATATGTTAAGGGCAAGTGTCAGGAGGTTGGAGCCAGGCTTTTTTCAGTGATGTCTAGTGATAGGACAAGGGGCAACGGGTGCAAACTGGAGCATGGTAGGTTCCACATGAATGTGAGAAAAAACTTCTTTACTGTGAGAGTGAAAGAGCACTGGAACAGGCTGCCCAGAGAGGTTGTGGAGTCTCCTTCACTGGAGACATTCAAAATCCACCTGGACGCGTTCCTGTGTGATGTACTCTAGGTGACCCTGCTCTGGCAGGGGGGTTGGACTAGATGATCTTTCAAGGTCCCTTCCAACCCCTAAGATTCTGTGATTCATATACGTCACACTCGGTATAAACTCAGGGATCACGGAAGTGAAGTTTTCTCTTTCTTTCATGGCCAGCATCCATGAAGGTCTCCATCTATCCATCTCCTTTGATCCCTGTGCCTGTGTATTCCTGACACCTCATATCTCTACGCTCAGCTCCTGTCTGCTCTGCCGCTATCTCTGGAAGCAGTCTGGGACATTTTGGAACTGCTCACAGCTAAGGAGAGTGCCGTGGGAGTTGCTGGGGGTAGGGGGAGGTGATAGGGTTTTGGACATTCCTGCACATATTTGTATATATTTGTACATATTTTCTTTTATCATTAGTATTTAATTAAAGCTGTCTAGTTTAGTTTTCAATCCGGAAGTCTCTCTCCTTATTCTCTCCTTTCCCTATGTGGGTGGGAGGGGGAGGAGATAGAAAGTGTTATTGTCATTCATTTAACTGCCGATCCTGAGTTAAACTGTGACAACATCTTACATGCCTTGGGAAAAGAACATGCACATGAACTTGGCCCAGGAGACAGCTGAAACAAGCAACAAATCCAGCTGTTGGATTTGTAGTCACTTCCCCGAACATTCCAAGAAAGGGGTACCTATGATTGATGTCCCTGTTCCTTCTGGTATCTCCTGGACCAACCTCAGATAAACACAACCTGTTAAAATATTACTGGGAAAATATGTCCAAGAAGGAAAATATGAGAGAGACTTAAGTTATTAAAAGCTTGTAGATATTTAAGTCTTGAAGGGAGGAATAGATGTCAGTTATTAATTGAAATAAGTAAAATTTGGGGTAAAAATGAAATTTGAAAAAAAAATCACATAGAAGAGAACATAAGGGACACACAGAATAAAAGCAGGGCCTAGATAACAGTGAAACAGTAAGAATTAGACAAAACCAGATTCCAATTAGAGAAAAACACACCCCAAGTAGTCAATAGCACAACCTTGAAACAGGCCTGCAAGACACCTGCTAGACAGATGAAAGGGATGGAAAGAGTACTCACTGAAACTTATCTTGGTTACAGCCTTGAGCACTGGAGGGAAAAATAATGAGTAACTGGACTCAACATATTAACATCTCATTGTTAAATTCTGAATGACTGCGCTATAGGGTGATAAATGCTGGACTGATGTTTCATTAAGCATACAGGTAACAACAGGAACGCCCCCCACATCAGCATTGATAACAGGATATCACGGGAATAATAAGAGGAGGAATGCCCCCAAGGAAAGCATTGCTTAAGAAGTAGGTAGAACAGAGATAAGCCAGTCACTGAGTGATTTTACATTGAACTGCACCCCTAAACCAAAAAAGCCCCTTTTATTCAATACATTCTAATTATATCCCCATCTCTAGTATAAAAATATTCTCTGGCCTATCACTAAGGTGTGCTTGTTTCTTGACATTAGCCTGCTAGCACCTGATCCTGGGCAGGATTGTAATAAAAATTGATGTATCTGTGTGTGGACTGGACTTTGCTCACTGGGGAAAGAATCCATCAGTATATTAATGTACTATTAGGATACTAAAATACCCACAGACTAGAGGGACCCCAAATAATAAAAAGCCCTACTCTTTGACCATACATGGTGAAATTTTTTAGCATTGCCACTTTAAATGGAAGCAAGGAATTAGTTATGAAACGGGGTTGTTGTAATATAACAGAATCACAGAATCACAGAATGTTAGGGGTTGGAAGGGACCTCTGAAGATCACCAGGTCCAACCCCCCTGCCAGAGCAGGACCAAAAAAAAACCAACTAGGGCAGATCACTCAGAAAGGCATCCAGAAGGTCTTGAAAGTCTCCAGAGAAGGACTCCACAACCTCTCTGGGGAGCTTGTTCCAGTGCTCTGTAACCCTCACAGTAAAGAAGTTCTTCCTCATGCTGAAGTGGAACTTCCTGTGCTTGAGTTTGAATCCATTGCCCCTTGTCCTATCACAGGGCACAAGTGAAAAGAGCTTGTCCCTGCCTTCTTGATGCCCAGCCCTCATGTATTTATAGACATTTGTTAGATCGCCCTACATTCTTCTCCTCTCTAGACTGAAAAGCCCCAGGTCTCTTAGCCTTTCCTCATAAGGCAGGTGTTCCAGTCCCTTAATCATCCTTGTAGCCCTCCATTGGACTCTCTTAAGTAGATCCCTGTCCCTCTTGAACTGGGGAGCCCAGAACTGGACAGAATACTCCAAGTGAGGTCTCACCAGGGCCGAGTAGAGGGGGAGGAGAACCTCCCTTGATCTGCTGGAGACACTCCTGCTAATGCACCCCAAGATACTATTGGCCTTCTTGGCCACAGGGGCACATTGTTGTCCCATGAATAACTTGTTGTCTACCAGGACTCCAAGGTCCTTCTACATGGAGCTGCTCTCCAGCAGATCACCTCCTAGCCTGTACTGGTGCATTTTGTTGTTCCTTCCTAGGTGCAGGACTCTGCATTTGCTCTTGTTGAACCTCATTATATTCCTCTTTGCCCAGCTCTCCAGTCTGTCCAAATCTTGCCACACAGCCTTCAGGTGAATCAGCCAATCCCCCCCAGTTTCATATCATCAGCAAACTTGCTGAGGATACACTCCATCCCCTCACCCAGGTCATTGATGAACATGTTGAATAAGACTGGGCCCAGCACTGATCCCTGGGGAACACCACTAGTCACACGTCTCCAACTGGACTCTGCACCATTGATCACAACCCTCTGGGCTCTATTGTTTAGGCAGTTCTCGATCCATCTCACTGTCTCCTCTTCTAACTCACACTTCCTGAGCTTATCCACAAGGATGTTATGGGAGACACTGTCAAAAGCCTTACTGAAGTCGAGGAAGACAACATCCACTGTTCTCCTGGCATCTATCCATTCTGTCACAACATCATAGAAGGCTATCAGATTAGGCAGACATGATTTCCCCTTGGTGAATCCATGCTGGCTACTCCTGATAATCTCCTTTTCTTCCCTGTGCTTAGAGATCACCCCCAGAATGAGCTACTCCATCATCTTTCCAGGGATGGAGGTGAGGCTGACCAGTCTGTAGTTACCCGGGTCCTCTTTCTTGCCCTTCTTGAAGACTGGAGTGACATTAGCTTTCCTCCAGTCCTCAGGCACCTCTCCCATTTTCCAGGACATTTCAAAGATGATGGAGAGTGGTTTAGCGATGACTTCTGCCACCTCTCTCAGCACACATGGGTGCATCCCATCAGGGCCCATGGGTTTGTAGATGTCCAGTTTCCTTAACTGATCTTTAACCCAATCTTCTTCAATCAAGGTGAAGTCTTCCCCAGTCCTGACTTCTTCTGTGGTCTGGAAGGCTTGGGAATCCTGAGGGTCAGCCTTAGCAGTAAAGACTGAGGCAAAGAAGGCATCAAGTAACTCCACCTTCTCCGTATTCTCCGTCACCAGGGCACCCGCTTCATTCAGCAGTGGGCCCACATTTCCCCTGGTCTTCCTTTTACCTCCAATGTACTTGAAGAAGCCTTTCTTGTTGTCCTTGACTTCCCTTGCCAGTTTTAATTCTAAGGAGGCCTTAGCTTTCCTTGCTGCATCCCTTCACACTCTGACCACATTCTTGTATTCATCCCAAATGGTCAACCCCTTCTTCCATGATCTGTAAACTTCTTTCTTCCACTTAAGTTTGTTCAGAAGTTCCCTGCTCAACCATGCAGGTCTCCTGACTCTCTTACTTGATTTCTTACTCTTCAGGACACTCTGATCTTGAGCTTGGATGAGGTGGTGCTTGAATATTAACCAACTCTCTTGGGCCCCCTTTCCTTCCAGTACCCTATCCCATTGGATTTCTCCAAGCAGTTCCTTGAAAAGGCCAAAATTAGCTCTTCTGAAATCCAGGGGTTTGACCCTGCTAGATGCTTGGTACCTGCTGCACATGATTCTGAACTCTACCATGGTCACTACAACCAAGGCTGCCCCCAACCTTAATGTCTTCTACCAGTCCCTCTTTGTTTGTCAATACTAGATCTAGTAGTACACCTCTCCTTGTTGCTTCCTCCACCACCAGAGTCAAAAATTATCATTGATGCATTGGAGGAACCTCCTGGACTATACCTGCCTAGCTGTGTGGTCTCCCCAGCAGATATCAGGGTGATTGAAGTCCCCCATGAGGACCAAGGCCTGTGATTGTGAGGCCACTCTCAGCTGTCTGTAGGCCTCATCAACATCTCCATCCCAATCTGGTGGTCTGTAATAAACACCCACAAACCAACTCCAAGAAGCCCCAGGCCCATGCTGAAGTATTGGTGGGTGCTGATAATACTAACATTTTAGGGTTTGATTTGCTGTGTGGCAAGATGAGGAGTCTTCTTTATGGTACAGTCTGAAGTTTTGCCGTGAAGGGTAAAAGATCATGGGCAGACCTAGGGGTTATGTGGGCTGATAGGAGTGCAATTAAAATTATAGATTTGCTAAAGGTATCTGTGCCCCTACCTCTGTCAAAACTTACAAATGTAAAGCAGTACCCTCTGCCATCTTCCCTAAGTTTGGGCATTGACATGGTGGTAGCAGACTTAGAGGAAAGAGGTATTATTTCTTGCTCATACTCTCCCTATAATTCTCCTACCCGGCCAGTTAAAAAGCCAAACAGCCAGTGGTGGCTTACAGCTGATTACGGGTGACTGAATGCCAACACCATACCTTTAACTGCTACAGTGCCAAATGTCTCAGAGCGGGTAACTCAAATTCAGGGAGCATCCCACTCATGGATGGCAACCCTAGATGTAAAAGACATATTTTTTTATTATTCCATTCCAGGAACGTGATAGTCTCAAAAATAGTTTGCAAAAAATAATGTCTAGTTTTCTGATGCACCTTATTTGTGCTATTACCTCTAGAGTGCCTCTTTTTGTTTGGTTTAGCACCAAGAAACATTTGAAGAGGTTTTCACAGTCTGTGGACATGTAGAACTGGCCCTCAATCTTGAAATTAAAGGTAGAGGTTAAGGCACATAGAAGATTATAGGCAGCAGACCTGTAACAAAGCAAGCAATGTCACTTGTAACAGTTTTCTTGTATATTTTAAAATGTCCCTTCCTTTTCACAGTGTCTGGTCTTGAATGTGTTTCTTTTTCTCAGGATATCAAGAAGTCCGCTTTCTTTTTAGCTGATGGTGTATTATTGTCATTGTGTTTTTTATTTTATTTTATTTTACATGGGGATTGTGCAACAGATTTACAATATAGCCCTAATACTCTGCTCTGCTACAGTGCCAAGACCATAGCTGCTTAGTTGCTTGCATATGGCCTTGTTACTTTTGTATTTCTGACTAGTGATGCTGTGTTAACTTCCTGAAGGGGGGACGCGGGACACTGGAAGCTTGGCAGCAAACTGTGTTGGAGTTCTTGCATCAGCAACTGGGATGATTGATGTGGTCATAGGAGCAAGAGGTCACTATGCTTATTAGAATTTTCTGAGCTGTTCCAGTTGAGATAGCTTGAAGTTTAAGACTAGTTTGTAAAATGCCACATAGGAGCAAGAGGTCGTCACATACAGAAACTGCATGAGCACCTCGAGGGGTGTGCCTCAGCTTCTCGGATACTTCTAATATCATCCTCCAGCGGCATGGTACAAATGCCCCCAGCTGCCCCTCTATTCCATCTTGCACCAGTCTGGGCATTTTACCTCTAGTGACACGGTACGAATGCCCCTGGCCGTCCCTCCAATCATTGTTGCCGTTATATTAGTATTGTTTGTCTGATTTTATTAGGCCTGTTTTGTTTCTTTACCACAGAAAGAAGTGTTCCTATAAATACTAATCTGAAACTATGTCCTTTTGCCATTTATAAAGGTCCTTTTTTCAGTTTATTGAAGTTTGTCACTCTGTGGTTCTTGGAGGCTTTTTGTGCATGTTTTTCTTTTTTTTATCTCAAAAAAAATAAATTCAGACTTTTGTAATCTGTGTGTGCTGATCCTCATCAAAAGGTTCAGTCTTTGGATCAGTCAGTGGTGTCAGAGTATCTACAATGATTAGGTTCTTTGTCACTAACCTCTGGTGTTACAGAAGTTGAACTGCAGCTTTGTGGAATTACCACCTAGCACCCAACCTTGTGTAAATTTGAAATAAAACAATATCTTGGCTCTGTGTGTTTGATTGGCTTAGTGCACACCAAGCAACGAACCCCAGATTTAGGACAACAGTTTTGGTGACCCAAATGGGATTGCACTGATAGCCTTGCCCAGTTTGTCTTGCCACATCTGACAGGGAGGAGGGACTGGAGTGGACTCCAACACACACTGACCTGTTGATCAGGGACTCCCTCAGCTCCTCTCCCTCATTGGTCAGTAAACAACACAAAGGTACAGAGCTTGGACTGAGATATTGTTGCGATTAAGGTTAAGGGAAGAGTAACGGTATCCCAGTTTGTAATGTGTGTATTTGACTTTCAAGTATATAGTATGGGATCCAGTTCCTCTACCAAAATACTCCTTGTACCCCTTTAGGATGCATCCTGAAACATTGGGACAAATTTGGAGGGGATCCCCTAACCAAAAAGAAAAGATGAAACAATATTGTAATCAATGGCAGCCACCGTATCAATTGGAAGACAGTGAAAAATAGCCTGAAAATGGGTCTTTAAAGTCAGAATAATCATGGGGAATTCCAGTTGTTATAATTGTGATGCTATTGTGTGTAAATTGTCCATTTCCATTTGGTATTGTGATGCTATTTTAATTTTGGTGTGAGGCTTGTAAAGACTGTATCAAATGAATGGAAGATGAATTGGAACCCTGCCTTGTGGATCTCATCTCTGCTCAAAGAACTTGGACTCATGGAGTGGGGAAAATGGCTTGTAAATATCACTCTTATGTTATTGTGTGGATTCTTGTTTTTAATGGTAGGCCTTGTGGTAGTGAAATGTATAATTTCACTTTATCACTTTATGATTTCCTTTACCTTCTCTCTCTTCTATCGTACCTGTCTGCTATGTCCAGAACATGACTGATGACAAAGACCTTGGTGTGTTTGAGACACGATGTGGTGTAAGAGACCAAAGGAAGGGACAGGTCCACCCAAGTAGTGGTCCTGACATTCCTATTGACATGTGGACCCCCAAGACAGAGAACCGTTTACTGGAAAGGGTGCATGCAACAATAAGAGACCAAACTTGGAGAGAGCGAGGTGGGGAAAGACTCCATGAGCTCTCCCGATTAACTTCTTGAACACTCACAGAAACTTTTCCCTGAAACAAAACCTCCCAGAAAGGGGGGAAATGAAACAAAGGGAAGATTGTTGAGGAATACCAGAAGCCTAAATATGACCTTAAGAACCATTCATCTCCTGAAGAGGAACCTTGAGAGATAACAAGGGAAACATCATGCCAGAAGGCATGAAGACAGCAAAACCTGCAGTAACTGGGGAAAAGGTTAAGACAGCAGAGGGAGATTGCAACCACGATCCAATTCAGGACTGAAAGACTTGCCCCCCCACACTCGGAAGGAGCATGCATGCTAATTTACATAGCAAGCGGGAACAACTGAACCAATAGCAAATGATGTAGTAATTAAGAAAGAAGGTTCCAGAAGTGCTGGGACCAATACATGGGAGCACACAATGAAGCTGGGGGGGGTTTCTCTCTCCCAACACCAAACACCCCCATTGGCTGGGGTGATCCCTCTGTCTCTCTAACTTTTCTTCTCCTATTCTCTCTCTCTGTGTTTTATTTCTTTTCTTCCTAAAATCATTAAGTAATGTAAGACCTACTGTGACTTTTCTTAGGTCGTGCAGCTGGATCATATATGTATTGTGATTTTTATAATCAAAGTATCGGCCTTTATGATCGTGCAGCCTGAGTATATATAATATCAGCCTTTATTAATTATTCCTTCTATAGTTCTAATTAAAGATGATGTTTTAATAAGTGTCATTTCACCTTAATCCAACCAAGGGGATTCATGAATCAGTGTTACCTTCCTCCTCTATCTGTGGGGCAGGACGTAACACTGAACATGCGACAATGTGCATGTGTGTGCACTCACAAGTATCTCCGCGTCCACGTGCATACACTCATTACTATCTCCCTGTATGTTTATGTGCGTGCCTCCCTCTGTGTGCACACATCTCCCTGTCTTCTTGCCTGTGTGCATGTATCTGCCTCCTTGTGTCCGTGTGCATCTCCTGCATGTGCATCTCCCTGCGTATGTGTACATCCATGTCTCCCTCAGTGTGCATGCTCTGTGTGCACATCTCCCCCTCTGAGTGTGTGCATCTCCCTCTGTGTCCTCTGTGTGGGCATGGGGAGGGAGGGATGTGGAAACCCCTTTGTAACCCCAAAAGCGTTGTTTGCATCCCAAAAGGCCTGTCTAAAAGGAAGGAGAAAACGATGATGGCCTGCATATGGCCTAAGGCCTGTAGATACAACTATCTCTCTCTTTATTATTTGGATCCAGCCACACCTAGGCTCCTCTCTTTCAGAAGGAATCTAGAAAGCAAGAGGGTTCAGTCAACAGGGCACCAGGCCTACTGGCCAAAGATGGAGGTGAACTGTCACTAAGGGGGAAAAGGATTCTCAGCCAGGAGTTGGCAGGGCTCATTGAGAGGGGTTTAAATTAGGTTTGAAGGGGAAAGGGGATAAAACTAGGCCCACTATAGATGAGCCTAGGGCTGACAAGAGGGCAAGAGTTAGCAGGGCTCATAGAGAGGGCTTTGAACAAGATTTGAAGGGAGATGGGGATGTAACTAGGCTTGCTAGAGAGGTGCCTGGGTGCTGTAGCTCAGGACTCATGTGCCAGAATGCTAGTAATTTTGAAAACCAGGAGGCCTACCACCCCTCAAGAGCCAACAGGGAAACACCCATGAAACACCTCAAGGGAACTAAGGGGTATTCCTCTAAAAAGATGACAAGGCCAGCAGCCCATCTGAAGTACCTTTACACAAACACACGCAGCATGGGCAACAAACAGGAGGAGTTGGAAGCCACCACGTTGCTGGAAATCTATGACTTAGTGGCCATTACTGAAACTTGGTGGGACAAATCCTTAAACTGGAGTGTGGCTATTGATGGCTACAAGCTGTACAGAAGGGATGTTGCCCTCTATGTTAAGAAATGGATCGAGTGTGAGGACATGTCCCTAAAGAATAGCCAAGAGCAAGTTGAAAGCTTATGGGTAAGAATTAGAGACTGAAGCAACAATGGTAACCTCGTGGTTGGTGTCTACTACAGGCCACCTGATCAAGGGGAGCCTACTGATGAAGCATTCTTACTTCAGCTCCAGGAGACATCACATTCACGGGCTCTCATCCTGCTGGGGGATTTCAACCACCCTGACATCATCTGCTGAAAAAGTAACATGACGAGCTGTAGGCAATCCAGGAGACTCCTGGAGTGCCTTGAGGATAACTTCTTAAGCCAGGAAATAGACCGCCCTACCTGAGGGGATGCAATACTGGACCTGACTGTGGAGAGTCCTTAAGCGGTTAAGCTAATAGAAGAGGCCAGCTGCAAGCTGTAAATCTGTCACTTGAACTTGTTGTTAATTAGTTGTGAAATTCTTCTGTGTGAACCTAGCTGTAGTTTTTAGGAATAGGCTACCAGAGGCCTTGAAGAAGCTTCTCAACCGAGATAAGGAGTGTCTTCTGTCTCTGCAACTAATTCCATTGCTGATAAAAGGAGCACGAGATGAAAAGACTCCCTGATGAAGTAATGGACTTCTCATAATAATTGTTGGACACTTGTTTAGATTTAATTGACCAATGAATAGGTAAAGTGCTTATGTAATCTTCGCGTGGACGCCGCATGAACAAGAAACTGATTGGTTAGCTAAGCGCGTGCAAGAGAGTAGAAAAACAAGCCTTAGGGTATAAATTAGGTGATGTACTAACAATAGGTAAATGACCATTGCTGCTATTACTAATAATGCTGCTATTACTACTGCTGCTGTAGTTGTTGCTTGGCTTGCTAGATTCGCTTATACGTTTATGTTGGAGGATTTTCACCTGGTATTCAAGAGGGAATGTTCGTCTGTACCAACCTTCGCCTGGAATAAGCTTCTCCTGATTGAATCAGAATGGAGGACTGTGCCTAACTCGCTACACCTGATGGTCATCAATGCAGGCAAGCTCATCAGGGATGTCAAGATTGGAGGCATCCTGGGCTGCAGTGACCACGCATTGGTGGAGTTACAGACCTAAGGGATATGAGTCAGATGAGGAGTGTAGTCAGGACCCTGAATTTTAGGAAAGCAAACTTCCAGCTCTTCAAGGAGTTAGTCAGTAGGACCCCCTGAGAAACAGTCCTCAGGGACAAGGGGGCAGAAGAGAGCTGGCAGATCTTTAAGGACAGTTTCCATACATCAAAAGAGCTCTCGATCCCCAGGTACAAGAAATCAAGTATGGAAGGGAAGAGACCAGCATGGCTGAGTCAAGACTTGCTGGCCAAACTAAAAGGCAAGAAGAAAGTGCACAAGCAGTTCAAGCAGGGACTGGTACCTTGGGAAGAGTACAGGGACACTGCCTGGTCATGCAGGTATGGGGTCAGGAAGGCCAAGGCACAGATGGACCTGAACTTGGCGAGGGATGCAAAGAATAACAAAAAGGGCTTCTATAGGTATATCAGTCAGAAAAGGAAGGTCAAAGAAAGTGTCCCCCCCTTGATGAGTAAGGATGGCAAACTAGTAACAACAGACGAGAAGAAGGCTGAGGTTCTCAATTACTTTTTTGCCTCTCTCTTCACTGGCTACCTCTCTCCTCACAAGCTGAAGGACCTCAAGACAGGGACCAGGGGGAGGAAGTCCCTCCCGCTGTAGGTGAAGACAAGGTTTGTGATCACCTGAGGACCCTGAGCATACATAAGTCTATGAGACCTGATGAGATGCATCCTAGAGAGGGAATTAGCTGATGTAGTTGCCAAGTCACTCTCCATTATATTTGTACCAGTTTCTTCTTGTAAATCAATAAAAAAAGGAAGAATAGGGGAAATGTAGGCCCACTGACGAATGAGGCAGGTACCCTAGTGGTGGAAGACACAGCGAAGGTGGAGATATTGAATGCTTTCTTTGCTTCAGTCATCATTGCAAAAGCAAGACCCTCTTGAATCCTTGACCCTGGAGGTAAGAGAAGGTCTGGAGAGAGGAAGACTTTCCCTTGGTAGAGGAAGACCAGGTTAGAGGCCACTTAGCCAAACTGGACATCCATAAGTCCATGGGTCCTGATGGGATGCATCCATGAGTTCTGAGAGAGCTGGCAGATGTTATTGCTAGGCAAATCTCCATCATCTTTGAAAAGTCATGGAGAACAGGAGAGGTGCCTGAGGACTGGAAGAGGTCTAACGTCACTCCAGTCTTCAAGAAGGGCAAGAAGGATGACCTGGGGAACTACAGGCCGGTTAGTCTCACCCCTGTCCCTAGGAAGGTGATGGAAAAAATCATTCTGGATGTCATCTCTAAACATGTTGAAGAACCAAGGGTAAATCATGCTTGACCAATCTGCTAGCCTTCTATGATGACATAACTGGTTGGCTGGATGAGGGGAGAGCAGCAGATGTCATCTACGTTGACTTCAGCAAGGCTTTTGACACTGTCTCCCATAACATCCTCATTAGGAAACTGAGGGAGTGTGGGCTAGATGAGTGGACGGTGAACTGGATTGAGAGCTGGCTGTGTGACACATCTCAGAGGGTGGTGATCAATGGAGCAGGGTCGAGTTGAAGGCCTGTAACCAGTGGTGTCCCCTAGGGATCAATACTCAGTCCGGTCTTGTTCAACATATTGATCAATGACCTGGACGAGGGGACAGTGTATCCTCAGCAATTTCGCTGATGATACCAAACTGGGAGGGGTGGCTGACATTCCAGAGGCCTTGTGCTGCCATCTAGCGTGACCTGAACAGGCTGGAGAGTTAGGCAAAGAATGTAATGAGGTTCAACAAGGGCAAGCATAGGGTCCTACACCGGGGGAATCCCGAGCACCAATATAGGTTAGGAGTGGACCTGGTGGAAAGCAGTTCAGAGGAGAGGGATCTGGGAGTCCTGGTAGACAGTAAATGATCCATGAGCCAGCAATGTGCCCTTGCTGCCAAGAGGGCCAATGGAATCCTGGGTTGCATAAAGAAGAGTGTGGCCAGTAGGTCGAGGGAGGTCGTTCTCCCCCTCTACTCTGCCCTGGTGAGGCCACATCTGGAATACTGCATCCAGTTCTCGGCTCCCCAGTTCAAGAGAGACAAGGAACTGCTAGTGAGAGTCCAGTGGAGAGCAACAAAGATGATTGGAGCATCTCCCTTACGAGGAAGTGCCGAGAGAGCTGTGACTCTTTTAGCCTGGAGAAGAGAAGGCTGAGGGGAGACCTTATTAATGCCTACAAGTGTCTAAAGGGTGGGTGCAAGGAGGATGGAGCCAGACTCTTTTCAGTAGTTCCCAGTGACAGGAGGAGGGGCAACGGGCACAAGCTGGAACACAGAAAGTTCTACTTAAATATCAGAAAAAACTTTTTGACGGTGAGAGTGACAAAGCACTGGAAGAGGCTGCCCAGGGAGCTTGTGGAGTCCCCTTCTCTGGAGATATTCAAAACCCGCCTGGATGCAGTCCTGTGTGATGTGCTCTAGGTGGTCCTGCTTTAAGCGGGGGAGTTGGACTAGATGATCTCTAGAGGTCCTTTCCACCTCTAACAATTCTATTATTCTGTGAAAAGTCATGGTAGTCAGGTGAAGTCCCTGGTGACTGGGAAAAAGGAAACATTACACCCATTTTTAAAAAGGGTAGAAAGGAGGACCCTGGGAACTATTGACCTGTCAGCCTCACCTCTGTGCCTGGGAAGATCATGGAACAGATCTTCCTGGAAGCTCTGACAAGGCACATGGAGGACAGGGAGGTGATTTGAGATAGCCAGCATGGCTTTACTAAGGGAAAGTCCTGCCTGACCAACCTAGTAGCTTTCTACAATGGAGTGACATCATCAGTGGACAAGGGAAAAGCAGTGGATGTCACCTATCTGGACTTCTGCAAGGCCTTTGACACGTTCCCCCACAACATCCTTCTCTCTAAGCTGGAGAGATATGGGTTTGATGGGTGGACTGTTTGGTGGATGAGGAATTGGCTGGATGGTTGCATCCAAAGGGTAGCAGTCAATGGCTTGATGTCCAGATGGAGATGGGTGACAAGTGGTGTCCCTCAGGGGTCTGTACTGGGACCAGTACTGTTTAATATCTACATCAACGATACAGACAGTGGGATCAAGGGCACCCTCAGCAAGTTTGCAGATGAAACCAAGCTGAGTGGTGTGGTCGACATGCCAGAGGGATGGGATGTTATCCAGAGGGACCTGGACAAGCTAGAGAAGTGGGCCCATGTGAACCTCATGAGGTCCAACAAGGCCAAGTGCAAGGTCCTGCACCTGGGTAGGGGCAATCTTCATTATTAATACAGGCTGGGGGATGATGTGATAGAGAGCAGCCCTGAAGAAAGGTACTTGAGGGTACTAGTGGATGAAAAGTTGGACATGAGCAAACAATGTGCACTTGCAGCCCAGAGGGCAAATTGCATCCAGGGCTGCATCAAAAGAAGTCTGGCCAGCAGGTTGAGGGAGGTGATTCTCCCCCTCTACTCCACTCTCATAAGACCCCATCTGGAATACTGTGTCCAGTTCTGGAGCCCTCAACACAAGAGAGACGTGGACCTGTTGGAACAAGTCCAGAGAAGGGCCACAAAAATTATCAGAGGGCTGGAGCACTATGAAGACAGGCAGAGAGAGCTGGGGTTGTCCAGCCTGAAGAGATTCTGGGGAGGCCTTACAGCGCCTGAAGGGGGCCTACAGGAAAGCTGGAGAGGGACTTTGTAAAAAGGCATGTAGTGATAGGATATGGGGCAATGGCCTTAAACTAGAACAGGGTAAATTTATATTGGATATTAGGAAGAAGTTCTTTACTATGAGAGTGGTGAAGCACTGGAACAGATTACCCAGAGAAGTGGTGAAGGCCCCATCCCTGGAGACATTCAAGGTCAGGCTTGATGGGGCTCTGAGCAACCTGATCTAGTTAAAAAGTTCCCTGTGCACTGCAGGGGGGGCTGGACTAGATGACCTCTAAAGGTCCTTTCCAACCCCATGCATTCTATGATTCTATGAAAATATATTTAGCTGTTGCTGTTACTGTTTAGTTACTCCCAACATTTGAAGAGGGTTTAAATATTATAGTCTTAATCTTTATATTTTCCGTTTTGGCAAAAAAGGAAAACTTGCTTTCAAGAATATGACCAACAGGATTTTCAGCAAAAATCAACTTCTTGATTCCCCAAATAGGTGCACAAATCATTCTCTGGTAGTAAATATTTGAATGCACTGAATAGATTTTCACAGATCCAAAATTATCTTTTCCCAGGGTATGGGGTGGGATAGAAATAATTTCTTCTCCCCCGTCTACACACCACCTGATGTGGTCTGTAAAATATTTACATTTTCTTAACACTAGAAGATTCATTGCATATCATAATACACATACATTTTATATAAGTTTGAAATCATAACTAACAATGAACGTTCATCTGCTATGAGGATCCAAACACATTGTAAAACCTAACGATTTAATTTTGGTACCCAAAGGAGCTAAACTCTGAACAAACTGGTTCCAAGTGCCATAGTTGCAAACAAGCTTTTCTGACTGTGATGTCATCCCTAACAGAGATTGCTCAAAACCTGAATGTTTAGCACAGGCTCTGCGTTAATGAAGATCATAACTCCTTTTCAGACAAAAGACAAGAAAGAAAGTGAACTCATCCTAAATTCAATGGCAAGATTTTGGTACACAGTTATCAGGACTGTGATGAACTGAACAAGTGATAAAGGTTTTATTTCTTTACTGTACCTAAGAGTTTCCAAGTCACAGGCAATGTAAAACCTTTTTTTTCACAGTAGTATACTAAGTCAATTTTATTATGACATTTTTCAGAAGTATGGGAGAGCTAGGAGAGGATTTATGATAAAGACTTCAACTTGAGCTGTTCATCTACACCAAGAATGTCCAATTTCTAAACAGCAGAATTGAAATGAACTTTTGTTGAGTAAAACTTCCCTTCCTGAGATCACTTATATCTGGAGAAGTTTTTTTCTTGTTAAATATGTTTTGTGAAAGGCCCACATAACTGGGGAGGAGAGATAGCTATGTACGAAGTGATCTTCAATATACATACACAGATATTTCTGCAATGTATAAACCAATTCAAATGTAAAAATCAAAATTATTTCCAAATGTTTTAACATTATATTCCTTTAAAACATTTCCAACCACACATTCTAAGGGAAAGTAGTGAACCCTGTTGTGTATAAAATAGATCTAATTTAAGAGTAAGATTTCTAATGGTGTAAACATCCATGCTACAGATTTCCATAATCATCTAACTCCCCAAGACATAAGCACAGTTACAATTATATTCTAGGAAAGGACTAATTAGTCTATTTCTCCATGCTCCAATCACAAAGAACGGTCTCTCATTGTTTGCTGTGCTCCCTGCACCAATGCATAATTACTTCATATATATAAAACCTATGTTTTAGATATGGTTATAGGTTTTTAATATTATATAATAGTTCTTATTGCTATATGCAAGCTATAGTGAAAAAACATCTAAGACCCCAGTCCTGAAAGCACAGTTGTGTTTAAAATGTAATAATGTAGGAAATCCCAATGCAGTCTAGAAGAGAACTCCTGGTTTATAAATAAAAACAAACGTAAGTGTTAGGGTCTCAGTCTTGAAAACATCATCACTCCAAAATAAAAAGTGAATTGAATGGTGAAAAGCTGTTCCTCAGAGGGCTATCATTATGTAACTATGTTTAACAGGAAATGACACTTTAAAAGTCAGGTGTCAAATGGTCAATATATAGAGATTGTTAGGAAGAAAGATAGGTTTTCCCAGTATTTTGGAGTTAGCAACATATACACGAATGTAAGAAGCCTTATCAGTCTTAATAATAGTTTAAAAAGATGCTGAGAGTAAAGGAAAAAGTCAACCAGCTAGGGGCAGCTTTGGATTTATATACACCTATAATTTTGGAACTGAATGCCACTACGGAAGGACCGCAAGTTTATCCACAAACTAAATATTCTAAAAATCAAACACTTGATGCTTACAAAAGTGTGTCAGTTCACTTTCCAATACCAATAAAGCCAAAGGATAGTAAGAAGGCAAGTAGCTAGCTACTCATTAAGGAAATTGAGTAAGAGTACATCACCCATACATTTATGTTATCTACATTTATCAACAGATTAGCTGTATTAGGGGGCTGTTTCTTTACCAAAGAGATCAGAACTAACCATAGACAATAACTGAATCTCACATAATATTTAGAGGATCAGCTAAACAGAGTAACTACAATCAAAGTTACACAGCCCTAGTATTATTCAGAATACAACAAAAGTTTACATGATAGTACAGATATTTAAAGGCACAGTAAAAAAAACAGTAATATCAAATTAGAAAAAAACATTATACCAACAGTCTAGGAAATACAAAGACAGCACAGATATATGAAAGGTCTCAAAGGATGGAATAACTTTAAATGCTTCTATCCCAACACCCAACTCAGGGTCTGTGATAAGACCCATGCACCCCTTTGCAAGGAGCAAGAGTTCAGAAACTTTCTGCAGTAGTCCAGTGCACTCAGCGATTCCAGCACCAGAAATACAAGGAGAAAATGCGCAGAGAAGGAAATGGCTTCTCAACACACTCCTGAAGAGTCAGTCCACAAATCCCCGGTCTTTGTGAGTCTGTTTCTCTTTCCCCCGACACACGCCAAAGTTTCAGCTGTTTGCCAGGAAGTACAAAACTTGAACAAGAGCCCCAACAAATGTATTTATTTTGGTATAACCCTAGCAGAGTTTTTGCTCAGTCCCTTTTCCGGGAGCCCCAACGTTATTCCCCTGTGCGCTGCTGCTCTCATGTCACCCCCGGGGACTCAGCACCCTCCGGGCCGCGAGGCGACCGTTTAAGAAGGTCACAAGCTCTGAGGGCAGACACACCCCAAAAGAGATGGAGGGCGATACCACGACTCTGGTGGTCTCTCCCCAATCTCTGCATGTTTTACCGCCTGGACTCCAGACACCCATCGTATCTCCCGTGGGGACACATACCCGGCAGGGCAGGCATAACTCCACTGAAGTGATGCAGAGTGCCATTTTCTGGGACCTTTGCGGGAGAAGATGAACAAAGGGGTAGTCCGGGGGGGGGGGAAGAATAGCCTTCCCTGCTCCAAAATACTTCCCCGCCTCACACGCACTGCTTACCTGACACAGGGGCTCTGGTGCCCGGTGCAGTGATGTGTCTTCCTCTGCCCTGATTCCGAGTTCCTTGTTCCAGGAGGCTCGGCCTGTGTAGGGGTGGCAGCGGCTGCTGGAAATGAGCGGCGCGCCCGTTCATGGCGAAGCTGAGGAAGCTGGAGTGGATTGGGGGGGGGGGCTCCAGGAGGAGGAAGGGAGCTGGAGGGGAGGCGACGGCTGCGACAGTGACGGGGGAAGCGGAGGAGGAGAAGGCGGCGGGGGGAGACAGCGAAGGAGGAGGGAGACGGCGGAAGGAGACACCAATCTGCTGGTGAGCCAACTTCCTTAACGGCTTCTCCCTTCTGGCTAAAGGGATCCGATCGATCTTAAAGGCCGTCCTTCCCGGACTTTGCGGATTCCCGGTCGTGGTTACGCGGGCAGGCGGAAGAGGCGGGAGTCGGACTGCACAGCGCAAGATTGCGAGCACTTGGCTGCGGACGGTGTCCCAACTACCCTGACAGCGCACGAGGGGTGGTGGGCACGGCAACAAACTTCCTTTCGGTCTCCCCTCCCCTGAGAAGTAGCAGTGGTGGGGCAAGGGGGCTGCCACCTCTCGTCCCCCCGCTACAGTCTCAGGGGCACTGGGCGGGGGCTGAGCCTGCTAGCTCGTCAGAGGAGGCGATTAGCTGTGCCTCACGACTCAAAGGGCTAGGGCTCAGTGCAAGAGAGAAAACAAAGGCAGCATAGGAGGCTATTATACCTCTCTCACGCCCGCCTCCGCCCTGGAAACAATAACAGCCCTACACCAGGGGAGAGAAATAAAAGGGTATCCAAATCAGTGAAGTCCTTCCCCCCCCTCGCCCTTCTGTCCTTCCCCTGTCGTCTTGGCCCCCTAGGTACATGACGCCAAGGTCCACTTCGCAATCCCTGTCCTGACCGGAAGAGGAGGGTGATTTCCCGCGGGTGCCTGTTCATGTATTAGATTCGCCTTTCTGTATGTGTGCGCTTTTCCCTCTCCCTGTGTAGGGAAGAAGCAAGTCCTCTATTCCCTAACGCTGGTCTGCCTGCTCTCAGGGAAAAAATTGCTTCCTTCCTCCCTCCTCTGCCATCGGCCTCTGTCATTGGCCTCACCAGCCTAGCATAAATTGTACATGGTGAGAAAGAAGAGTGCTCAGCTTGCAGCCAGCCCTGCATCTTCCCACTTCCAGACCACTGATCCCAAGGCAGCAGAGGGGGCTGGTGCTTTTCTGGAACACCACCTCCTGCACAGGACAGAATGTGACAACCAGGGGAGGGCCTCATCCCCACCAGACACAAACTTTTCTCTTTTTGTTCTCCCCACTCCTTCCCTTCTCCACTTTTTTCCTTCCATCCCACTCCCATTGCCAGCATTCAGCTGCACCAGCAGGTCTCAGCCTTGGGTATCCCTTGGAAGGGGAAAGATGTCCTGCATCATACAGCACTTGAGGTGCTTGGGAACATCCCTCTCCCAGGCCTTTCTCCCTTCTTTCCCCAGACTCTACTTGCCCCCACTCCCAGCAGTGGCAGTGATAGATGTTGCAGCAGTCAAGAGCCTGGCGCTGAGCTCAGGCAGAGCTCCGCTAATCTTAATTTTTTTTTCCTTCTTTAAAAAGTTTATGACTAAAGCATGCAAGCAATGGAGAGAGGGCAACCCCACACACAGAAAACAAAAAGCCTCTGGCTAGCAGTACTGCCTGTACTGCTCGGCATATAGTGGAGCATCTCACATATGAGGAAAGGCTGAGAGACCTGGGGCTGTTCATCCTAGAGAAGAGAAAGCTCAGAGGGATCTAATCAATGTATACAAATATTAGAAGGGAGAGTGCAAAGAAGATAGAGCCAAGCTATTTTCAGTGGTGTTCAATGACAGGACAAGAGGCAATGGGCACAAAGTGAAACAAAGGCGGTTCTGCCTGAACATCAAGAAACATTTCTTTACTGTGAGGGTGACTGAGTGTCACAAGCCGTGTAAGGCAACCCTGGGAGATTCAGATTGGACCCCCTTGCTTTCTAAGCTGCTTCTCAGAGAGGAGCCCAGGTGTGGCTGGATCCAACCTTTGTCTCAGACCTGGCCCTTCCAGGGAGAGTGATTAAAATGTCATGGTCCAAGGAAATGTTCAACCATCCGATAACCCTTGATAAGATTAAGGTGAAATGACACTCAAGGTCTATATTTGCATTAGGTTTAATTAAAACTATAGAAAGAATACAGATACTTTAATTATTATCTTAGGCTGCACGATCATAAAGGCTGACATTTAGATCACAAGAGTACAATACATATATGTTTAAGCTGCCCAACCAGAGAAAAAATTGTGGTTAGGCCTTGTGTTACTTAATGATTTTAGGAAGGAAGAGAGAGTAGGAGAAGAAAAGTTTAGAGATAGATAATAGAAAATCACCAGTCCTGGATCCAGTATTGGACCAGCCAACAGGGGAGAGTTGGTGTCAGTTGTTAGAAATGAAATGTAGTGTTGTTTTTGCATTCTAGTGTTAGAAACATAGTGTCAGGTTTGGTTTTTTTATATATATATCCTAGTGTTAGGAATATAATAGTTTGTTTGAGATAAGTGAGATATCTGCACATTCCAAGGACACCGGGAGTGGTTTACGGCCCAAGAAACTGAGGGACTTAATTGGGCTCCATCTGGGGAAGAAGGATTTATGGACCAAGATAAGACCGAACAAAGCCACTTCTATCTTGCTCCTCAGGGCAGGATGACACCAGTAGATTTGTTCATTGGGAAGACAGCCAAGGGGGCAAGAAAGGTCAGAATTATACCTTAAAAGGTAAAAAGTAAACTGCTAGAATGGGATGTGTAAACAGGGGCGGGAAACTTATAGGATAATTAGAAGCGTCGGATAGGCTGTAAACCCTGGAGTACCCAGCCAGTGGGGAAACAGGGGAGGGAACTTTGCGTCGGGAATAGGGAATATAAACCGTTATTCACCTTCCTATGGGTGTGCCTACTTGCTTAGGTCTCCCATTCTTGCAAGAATGTAAATAAACTGTGCTTCGCTGAAGGATCTGTGTGGGCCTGCTCATTGGCGCGACAAATGTTTCTCATACAGTGAAGCTCCCAAAGCCCACCATTGCAGCCCCGTGTTTTATAGGCCTACTTTCCTTGTTTTGAAAGGATGAGTAAGCATGATTGTGTCATAAAACTGAGCAGCTGGAGTGTACCTCTACCCCCTCCACCTCTCGATCATTGTCCTTATCTCAATCGTTGTACATGCAGGCTGAAGGCCATATGCAAGCCATTGTTGTCTCTGAGACACTTTGTTTGGGGGGGGGGGTTACCCCCATGGGTTTCCACACCAATTCCAGCACGTACAGGTCCGTAGGGCTGGTCCTTCACACTGAGCTCTGGGACAGGTTGCCCAGAGAGGTTGTGGAGTCTTCCTCCTTGGAGATAATACAAAATGCATCTGGACATAGTCCTGGGCAACTGGAGCAGAGGAGTTGGACCAGAAGACCTCCACAGGTCCCTTCCCACCTCCACCATTCTGTGATTCTGTGTCTGCGTGCACACACACAGCTATAAACTCAACAGGTAAGGCTTTAAAGGGTTTGGTAGATTTTTCACAGCCTGGCCAACAGGATGCTGGGCTGCATCAACAAGGGCATCACCAGCAGAGATAAATAAGTCATCATCTTGCTCTACTTGGTGCTTGTCAGACCACACCTGGAGTATTGCATTCAGTTTTGGTCCCCACTCTACAAAAAGGATTTGGACAGGCTGGAGAGGGTCAAGAGAAGGGCCACAAGGATGATCAGAGGGCTGGAGAACCTGCCGTATGAGGAGAGGCTGAGAAAACTGGGTTTGTTCAGCCTTGAGAAGAGAAAGCTTAGGGGAGACTTCATTACCATGTTCCAGTATTTAAAGGGTGGCTACCAAGAAGATGGAGACTCCCTATTTGCAAGGAGTCACATGGAAAAGACAAGGGGTAATGGGCACAAGTTGTTCCTGGGGAGATTGCGATTGGACGCAAGAGGTAAATTTTTCGCCATGAGGACAGTCAGACATTGGAATAGTTTCCCAAGGGAAGTGGCAGATTTCCATCCACATTGGATCGTTTTAAGTCTCAGCTTGACGGGATGCTGAGCCATCTCATATAAACTATAGTAGTACCTAGAAAGGTTGGACCAGATGATCCTTGAGGTCCCTTCCCACCTGGCATTCTATGATTCTATGAGTCTCTTCTGCTGAGCTGTAGTGGCCCCAAGGAGCGTTCATTTTCCTGTGTGCTGTTCTCTTGGTTTTTATGCTTATGATTGGCAACCAAAGTCTTAGTGCTATTACTTACGTGTGGTTGCTAACCATGAGTACCTTTTTATGCCTGGATAGCTTTTAGACAAAAGTGTGTAAGTTTAGAATGTGTAGGTCCAATAGTTATTGCAATCATGTGGGTTTCCCATGTAAATATTGAACACAGAAGCATAAGAACTATGGATCTGGGTCCACTACTAGAAAATACAGCTTTTTATGCTGTTGCAAGGATTCCTTAAAATGATGAATTGGAATCATGAAGATACTCACAGTAAAAATAAGTGGACTGTCCAAGTTGGTCCTGATTTAGACAATAACTTAGTCTTTAACTTGATACAGGGATTTGCAATTGCCCTAAATGAGTCTAGTAGTACTGCTTAATTACCCCTACCTCTTTATGGGCTGGGTTGCCTGAACTCCCATGTACCTTAGGCCTCCCAACATTGTCCTTCATGTGGAAAAGGACTCCTGTCCGACCCCACTGGGTGGCTCACTTTAAATGGGCAATAATAGAACCAGGGGAAGATGTAGAAGGGTGGCAAGACCCGGGAGCAGCTACCTGCATAGCCTGAGGAATGGAAGGATTTTTGAGATTTGGATCTGCTACTGTGCGAACATGATGGTGGATGAGTAAGTTAGCTTTTCAAGTGGAGAAATTAGCTAATCCTACCAACATCAGTCTACATCAGTCTACAGTTTCTTAACAGTCAATTACAAGCTATTTAAAAAATGGCTCTTCAGAACTGCATGGCACTGGACTTAATGCTGTTACAGCAAAATGGACTTTGTGGCTACCTAAACCTCTCCAGTACAGACTGCCGCATTCATATCCCTAATGCTACATGGGACCTCAGAATTCCACTAGCGAGGATACAACAGGTGGTGAAGGACACCCACAAACTCCAAGAGTCAATGAATGATAGCTGGCTTTCAAGGGTGTTCAGCTGGTTTGGATTTGGTGTTACTGGTTGGATCCAAAGTTTAATCCAATATGTGCTAATGGGTATCGTATTTTGTTTTGTAATTGTTATCAGATTGTCATGTGTGAAATCTATGATAACTAGATCCTTAACCATGCATCTTAAGACTCAAACTTCTTATATCTGTTGCCTCAATAAAATACCTTACATTTATATCTAACTACTTCATATTTGCCACTTTGCGAATCTGTTCTCACAGCACTTCTCACCTGATGACTGAAAAAAAAAATCAGCAAAGAGAAAATTTGCTTCACCCTGGCTCAAACTAGGACACAGTGGGACAGACAAACATTGTTAAGTGGTCTGTCACGATTTGACTCAGGATCGACAATTAAACCAGTGACAATAGTGCTCTCGATCCCCTCCCACCCAAGAAGG
Organism: Apus apus; assembly: GCF_020740795.1. Classification (NCBI taxonomy): domain Eukaryota; kingdom Metazoa; phylum Chordata; class Aves; order Apodiformes; family Apodidae; genus Apus; species Apus apus. The sequence goes on along the minus strand of NC_067311.1, from coordinate 7,364,295 downwards.
GAAAGGAGAAAGAGAATAAAGGAGAGAGAGAATAAAGGAGAGAGGCTTCTGGATTGAAAACTAAACTAGACAGCTTTAATTAAATACTAATGATAAAATAAAATATGTACAAATATACACAAGTATGTTCAGGAATGTGCAAAACCCCTATCACCTCCCCCCACCCCCAGCAACTCCCACAGCACTATCCTTAGCTGTGAGCAGTTCTGAAATGTCCCAGCCTGCTATCAGAGATTGCAACAGATCAGATAGGAGCTGAGGGTAGAGTTATGAGGGTCAGGAATGCATGGGCCTTTGGATCAACTGTGATGGATAAATGAAGTCCTCCCTGGATGCTGGACATGAATGGAAGAGAAGGAAAAAGAAGGAAGGAAGGAAGGAAGGAAGGAAGGAAGGAAGGAAGGAAGGAAGGAAGGAAGGAAGGAAGGAAGGAAGGAAGGAAGGAAGGAAGGAAGGAAGGAAGGACGGAAGGAAGGAAGGAAGGAAGGAAGGAAGGAAGGAAGGAAGGAAGGAAGGAAGGAAGGAAGGAAGGAAGGAAGGAAGGAAGGAAGGAAGGAAGGGGCTTGACTTTCACGATCCCTGACTTTATATATGGAATGGTGTCACCATTTGACTCAGGTTCAACAACAATGCTCTCGATCCCCTCCCACCCAGGTAGGGAAGGAGAGAGAGAAAAAGAGACTTTACTGGATTGAAAGCTAAACTACACAGCTTTATTTAAACACTAATGTTATAAGAAAAAATATAAAATTACATACAAATGTGTTCAGGAAATGTACAAAACCCCTATTACCTCCCCCCACCCCCAGCAACTCCCACAGTACTCTCCTTAGCTGCAAACAGTCCTGAAAAGTTCCAGACTGCTGCAGAAGAGAGAGCAGAGTTATGAGGTTCAGGAGATGCACAGCCTAGGGATGGAAACTGATAAACCTGGCCGTAGGAAACTGTTCTTTTTCTTCCCCACATAAGTCTAAACAAAATGCCTTTTAAGCCAGCAAAGGCCTTCTGCTGATTATACCCAGCTAACAGACCAAAACCAGGCCTGCTGCTCAAGGACAAATGAAAGCAAAACAACAGATGTGGTACAAGGCAGGAAGGATGGGCAACAAGTTATGCATTGCCCCTTCTAGTTACCGCCCTAACTTGGGACTCATGGATGCCAATTGGCTCTGGAGAGTGACACTGGCTAGACAGGGGGGTCACTGGTGTTAGAAATGAAATGTAGTGTTGTTTTCAAATCCCAGTGTTAGAAGCATAGTGTTTTTGGTTTTTTTATATATATACACCCTAGTGTTAGGAATATAATAGTTTGTTTAAGAGAGAAGTGAGACATCTGCACATTCCAATGACACCTGGGGTGGTTTACGGTCCAAGAAACTGAGGGACTTAATTGGACTCCATCTGGGGGATCCGAACATGGAGCAGGATTTATGGCCAAGATAAGACCGAACAAAGCCACTTCTATCTTGCTCCTCGGGGCAGGATGACACCAATAGGTATAGATCATTTTGGTAATTGGGAAGACAGCCAAGGGGGCAAGAAAGGTCAAAATTATACCTTAAAAGGTAAAAAGTAAACTGCTAGAATGGGATGTGTAAACAGGGGCGGGAAATTTATAGGATCATTTGAAGCGTCGGATAGGCTGTAAACCCTGGAGTACCCAGCCAGTGGGGAAACAGGGGAGGGAACTTTGCGTCGGGAATAGGGAATATAAACCGTTATTCACCTTGCTATGGTGTGCCTACTTGCTTAGGTCACCCATTCTTGCAAGAATGTAAATAAACTGTGCTTCGCTGAAGGATCTGTGTGGGCCTGCTCACTGGCGCAACAGACGTTTCTCACAAATTTGGGGGCTCGTCCGGGATCCGAAGTCATCATCCAGGGAGCCGTCATCTCCGAAGCACGGAAAGGTGCGCACCCCGTTGATTTCAACGGTTCCGTGGATCGGCGGCGCTGGCTCCAGGGAGACTGACCAAGACCCGAGACCGGTTATAAACAGATCCCATGAACCACAGAGGGGGGAATAAAGGATAAAGGAAAGTAGGCGCCCTGATATTGACCAGGCAAACTCTGTGCACGGACCAAGGTGAGAAAATTGACTGTTAAGTATTGCCTTGGTGGTTGGGGCCGGGGTGAGAAAACTGACTGTTAAGTATCACCCTGGTGGTTTGAGACTCGTGTGTGTGTGTGAGTGAGACGTACATTAGTACGAAGCGAGTGCGGAGTCCAACTTCGCGCTTCTGTTCTTCCGCGAGGAAAACAGCCGGAGAAGGACGAAGCGAGAGTAAAAGAGTGCAAGGAGAGTCTCGCGAATGGGAAAGAAAAGCGCTAGGCCTAGGGAGGATAAGGGAATATCCTCGGGAGCAATTCCTCCATACAGTCCTTTAGGGAGGATGCTGCAGTACAGGAAATTACTGGGAAGACATGTCAGGTACTAAAGGGAAGGATAAGAAGAAGATGATAAACTATTGTGTGTTTATCTGGACATGGGAACCCATACAGGGGCGGCATGTATTTTGGCCGAAGTATGGGTCGGATAATAGCTGGCTGTGCCAGGATTTGCATTTCTATGTGAATGCAAAAAATCCTTTTTCTTTGGAGGAGTGTGAGTATGCTCTGTGCTGGATTACAGAGCGTCCCCAGGACCGTCCTGTTAACTCTCCCCCACCTCCTCACAACCCTAAGCCCCAGGAGAGTGTTGTAAATCATTCCTCTACTTCACACACTCCTGTGAATTCCTCTCCCCCTTTACAGCACCCTGAGCACTGTGACAGCACTTACAAGGAAGCTGCAAGTGCTGCGAGTGCTTCCCCTTTGACAAACTTTCAAAAATTGAGAAGAGAATTGGAACAATGTAAAAGAGATTTGGAGAGTTTTCCCATACAAGGGGGCAACCACCGACGGGCAGGCTCGGTAGAAGTTATGTTTCCCCTCCGGGAAGTACCTCTTGGTCCCGGACAGGTGGGATATGTCAGTGCCCCGCTGACAAGCACTGAGGTGCAGAACTTTAAAAAGGAAATGAAATCATTGATTGAGGACCCTGTCGGCTTATCCGAACAATTAGATCAATTTTTGGGTCCTAATTATTACTCCTGGGCAGAATTAATGTCCATCATGAATATTCTGTTTAGTGGAGAAGAACGGGGAATGATTAGATGGGCGGCTCTGCAAGAATGGGAAAGGAGGAACCCTCCCGGCCAAGGGGTAGTTCCCGCAGAGCAGAAATTCCCCAATGTGGATCCCAATTGGGATAATAATAATCCTGTACACCCGAATAATATGAAAGACTTGAGAGAACTAATAATACAGGGAATTAAAGAGGCTGCCCCGAGATCCCAAAATTTTATTAAGGCATTTGAACTCCAGCAAGGGAAGGATGAGTCTCCATCAGATTTTTTACAAGGATTATGGGATCAGATGAGAAAATATTCGGGCATGAACCCTGAGGATCCGGTGGCCCAGGGTTTGTTAAAAATACATTTTGTTACTAAGGCATGGCCAGACATTGAAAAGAAGGTACAGAAAGTAGAAGGCTGGAGTGAGAAACCGCTTGAGGAGTTATTGAGAGAAGCACAGAAAGTGTATGTGAATCGGGAGGAAGAGAAACAGAAACAGAAGGTTAAAATGATGGTTTTTACAATGGCATAGTGCAAGAGAGAGAGAGAGAGTGGAAACAGAGCCGAGGGAAGAGAGAACGGAGAATGAGAGCGAGAAGTGCAGAATGAAGTAGGAAATTATCAGAGCAAGGATTGTCTGGTAACCTCCCTTCAGCTGGATGTTATAACTGTGGCAAGCTGGGACATTTTAAAAAGCAGTGCCCAGACTCGAAGAGAGAAGGGAGGGTGATGTCAATGATGCATCTTGAAACTCAGGGGTTCTCTCAGTCCCACCCAGAGCCCTTGATAAATATAAAGGTGGGACCCCAGGAAGAAGGAAGAAGAGGTAATTTTCTTGGTGAATACAGGAGCGAGCAGAACTTCTTTAAACTATGTTCCTCCTGGGCTAAAATTAACCTGTCAACTAGTGTTTGTTGCAGGAATAGAGGGAGAAAAGTTTGGAGTTTCTACATTTGAACCTACAATGCTTAAAATTGGGAATAGAAAAGCCCAGGGACAGTTGCTGTATGTTCCCGAGGCAGGTGGTAACCTATTGGGCAGGGACATGATTATACAATTGGGCTTGCAAATCAGAACTCACTCAGAATGTATGGTTATTTCTATGAATGTGTTAACAGAACAAGATAAGGCTGGAATAGATAAGGGAACGGCAAGAAATAAAACAAGCCACAGATTCACTTTTAAATTTTTTTTTGGGTAAACAGGGCCTACGGGTCTCAAAGACAAAACTCCAATATGTGGAGGAAGAGGTTAAATATTTGGGACACCTTATTTCAGGAGGAAAGCAGAGGATTAACCCTGAAAGGATCCAGGGAGTTGTAAATCTGCCACTTCCCTGGACAATATTGCCTCCTGTGGAGCAGCTTTGGGAGTTTTCACCCAAGAATGGGGGGGGAAGCAACAGCCGGTGGCTTATCCAGTATCCCGGGGTTGGCCAGAGTGTGTGCAGGCAGTGGCAGCAACTGCCCTTTTGGTAGAAGAAAGCAGGAAATTAACTTTTTGGGGGAAATTCAGTGTAAGCACACCACATCAAGTAAAAACAATTCTGACTCAAAAAGCTGGTAGGTGGCTGACAGACTCTAGAATCCTGAAATATGAGATTACACTAATGGAAAAGGATGATTTAACTTTAAAAACAGAGTCATGCCTGAATCCTGCCTCCTTTTTATGGAAAGGTGATAATGAAAACTCAGAATTAGAACATAGTTGCTTGGACCTAATAGAATACCAAACCAAGGTCCGACCAGATCTTAAGGATATACCTTTGCATGCGGGACTTCAGCTGTTTATAGATGGTTCTGCAAAAGTAATTCAGGGAAAGCGGCACAATGGGTATGCTATTGTAGAAGGGGTAAGCAGTGAAGTCAAAGAAATGGGGCGGTTACCTAATGGATGGTCAGCCCAAACATGTGAGTTATATGCTCTCAACCAAGCACTACTGATGCTAGAAGGCAAGGAAGGAACAATTTACACTGATTCCAGATATGCCTTTGGAGTAGTGCATACCTTTGGGAAAATCTGGGAGGAGCAAGGACTGGTAAACAGTAAAGGGAAGGAGTTGGCCCATGGAGAACTTATTCAGCAATTGCTGCAGAATCTGATGCTGCCAGAAGAAGTAGCAGTAGTGCATGTTAATGGGCACCAGAAAGGAAACTCCCCACAAGCTAGAGGGAACAGGCTGGCAGATGAAACTGCTCGAGAAGCAGCCATGCAATCAGAAGTAATAACAATGAATTGTCTCCTTCCTGAGGTGCCAGCTCCAAAGACAACTCCAATTTTTGAAGAAAAAGAAAAAGAGGCTATTAAGAAACTGGGGGCAACAGAACAGAATGGAAAATGGTTACTCCCAGACAGTAGAGAAATGTTAAACAAACAAACCATGAGGGAAATATTAGCTGTTCTGCATCAAGGTAGCCATTGGGGAACACAAGCCATGTGTGACCTGGTGCTACGAAAATATGGGTTCATTGGAATTTATACAATAGCTAAGCAAATTTGTGAAGGATGTATGGTTTGTAGAAAGATCAACAAGAAGTTGGTTTACGGCCCAAGAAACTGAGGGACTTAATTGGGATCTGAACATGGAGAAGGATTTATGGCCCAAGATAAGACCGAACAAAGCCACTTCTATCTTGCTCCTCGGGGCAGGATGACATCAGTAGATTGTTAATTGGGAAGACAGCCAAGGGGGCAAGAAAGGTCAAAATTTTACCTTAAAAGGTAAAAAGTAAACTGCTAGAATGGGATGTGTAAACAGGGGCGGGAAATTTATAGGATAATTTGAAGCGTCGGATAGGCTGTAAACCCTGGAGTACCCAGCCAGTGGGGAAACAGGGGAGGGAACTTTGCGTCGGGAATAGGGAATATAAACCGTTATTCACCTTGCTATGGTGTGCCTACTTGCTTAGGTCACCCATTCTTGCAAGAATGTAAATAAACTGTGCTTCGCTGAAGGATCTGTGTGGGCCTGCTCATTGGCGCAACAGACGTTTCTCACATAACTACCACTCTAAAATACGGTCCCGCAGTGGCCGTTCCTCTGTGAGAGGCGAACGCCACGTGTGAGCCCTTGGTCTTATTCAACAACCCCTCCAAACTGGGCGGGGGGGGAAGTTGCGAAAGCATCCTGACAGCCGATAGCCCCCCTGGCATCAGCTCACGACACTGGCAAATCTAAATTAGCACAACCTTTCAAAACAGAATTCAAAGAGGGCGCAAAGCCAGCGAGGATTAAACAATATCCAATGAAACCAGAAGCCAGGAAGGGAATTAAGAAATTAATTGATAAGTTTATAAAATATAAAATTCTCAAAGAGTGTGAATCCAAGTACAATACCCCAATCTTACCGGTGAGAAAACCTTCAGGTGAGTATAGGTTGGTAAAGGATCTGAGAGCTATAAATCAGATTGTTAAGGACATACACCCTGTAGTGGCAAATCTGTATACTCTGTTAACAGCTTTGAGGAAAGAACATCAGTGGTTTACAGTGCTTGATTTAAAAGATGCTTTCTTTTGCATACCTCTGGAAGGCAGCAAGAGACAAGTCTTTACAAATGGCTTTGATTCCAACCAAAACAATAACTCTTCTGAAGGAAGAACCTAAATATTCAGAGTGTTGGGGCCCTAGCTGTGCTGAATGGTTATGAGAAACTTTAGATAACAAGAGAAACAGTGAAGGCCATTCTGTGGGAACTAGATAGTGAAGATGACGTACAGCAGTCGGGTAGTGTGGTAAACAGGATGGGGGGCTGGACAAAGGGTTTGGAGTTGGGACCAATTAAAAGGGGAATGGGGACATGTAAACAGTGTGCACTAACCACTCAAAAGCCTTGCTCTGCCACGTGGGTGGCGTACACGCTGTCCTAAGACTATATAGTCTGCACGCAGCCTAATAAACATGGACTGAATCTACATCATACTGGTGTGTCATGTTCTTTCCCGGCTTGCCACGGAAACTGGACCTCGGTATCTGGTGACCCCGACGTGATCAACGGGGTAGAGGAGCGGAGCCGAAGAAGGGCAAGGATCCTGCTGCCAGCGGGTAAGCTGGGCCGTTCGAGAGAGACGGGTTGTGGCCACGCCGATCAGTGAATCGGGAACGCAGGATGGGAATTGCCGCATCGGCAACGGAGCGCGCCACGGTAGACAGTGTAATGAAGTTGGCGCAAAAGACTGAAACAAAGTTAGACCGACAGTCGCTGGTCGACCTGTTGGTATGGTGCAGGCGGAAGGGACTCTTGGAGGAGCCCTCGCAGGTGTACAGTCCGGCCGCCTGGAACAAGGTGGGGGGAGAACTGTAGGAGTCCGTGCAGATCGGCTCCAAGGAGGCGAAACGTTTCGCGCCGGTCTATCGCGCAGTCCGCTCCATGATTGAGCAGTTGCACGGGGAAGCTCAAGTTGCCGCAGCTCTTCGGCGAGCGGTGCAGAATAGTGGGGAGGAGCGCCGACAATCGGGCGCCTCGGAACGGACGCTGTTAAAGGATCCTGCGCCTCAGGATGGGGGACCGGAGGGCGGTTACAATGCCTTCCCGATCTCATTAGCAGAGAAGGAGGCGTGGGGAGGTGTGGATGATGACTTGCCCCCCCTGGAATGGTGAGGAGAAGGGGAAAAAGCGAGCGGATGAGGGGCTAAAAGTCGGAATACAACCCTCGGCACCCCCGCTGCCGATGGAAATCGACCCTGCCAAGGTTCCCCTCCCAGACGATGAGGTGGCGCCGCCCACAGCAACGGCGGGTATGCAAGCGGCGCTTCAGGAACAGGCAGAAAAAATGTCAGAGCTGCTTGCGCAGATGCAGCGCCTAGATCGGGGGTCTAAGGCTAAAACAATACAGGAGGCGTATAAGAGCGCCCATGAGGCGATTGTTGGCGGGCTAAAGAATATCGAGCAGCAGCTACAGGCTATTGAGTCTGGCTCGGGAACTACTCCGGCAACTCACCAGGCTGCCGCCCCGCCAGACAGGGAACTAACAAGCCTGCCCCCCTCTCTGCGCAAATGGATTCTTAACATGGTAGCAGACGGGGAATAGAGTTTATCAGAAGCTGATAATTATTTACAACTTAAGTATGGACCCTCTGCTCGAATCTCTGATGCAGAGAAGGAGTGGATACAGGAGTTTCAGGAACTAATGCGGTGCAGCGCCGATTCTTCCGCCTCGGAGGGAGGGCAGCCATTATCTCGAATCCCGCCCAGCCCGCCCACGTCATCGGGTAAAAAAACAGCAGTGCCTTCTTTCCCGGCAGCTCGGGAGACAGACGGGACGAGAGCGCCACCTAGTGACCCAAGTTATAATCACACCGCCCGGTGGAAAGGCATCATTGAAAACGCGCGGCTAGAAGGGGACTTCGCGCTTTCCCCTTTATCCCTGCCAGTCGCCCGGACAGAGCATGGCCCACGTTGGGATCCCTTAGATTGGAAAATGGTTATTAACATACAAAAGACAGTGATGGCATATGGCCATGATAACAGACTAGTACGCAATCAAGTTTGTGCCCTCTTTAAATACTCTGAGCTGATTCCAGCTGAATCAAAATCCCTGATGGAACTGATTCTGACACCTACCACTTATATGCTCTGGATGGCCAAATGGCAGGAACGACTAGAGGCCAAAATGTTGGAGAATCTTAATTTGGCACCAGGTGATCCGCTGTGCATCGTCAGCTTAGACCAACTGATGGGTACGGGGCAATTTTGGGATCCATCCCGACAGGCAGCGCTACACCCTCGAATCCTGACGCAATCAAAAAATGCTGCTCTGGCCGTATTTTTGGCCCTGCCACAAGTGGGCGCCCCCCAGCTGCCATATACCAAGATCATGCAGAAGCCAGAGGAATCGTTTTTGAGTTTTGTGGACCGACTTAAAGAGGCATTGGATGCAGCCCCAACTGTTCCTCAGGAAGCGAAGGCAGTCTTGGTGAAAGACTTGGCTGTTCAAAATGCCAACTCAGCCTGTAGACAGATACTTGCCACTTTGCAACCAGGGGTTTCTCTTGCACAGATGGTGGAAGCCTGTGCACGTGCCCCATTGTTGATGGAGACAGAAAAGGCGCAGATCCACGCTCAGGCTCTAGCGGCAGCGTTAGATCAGAGGAAGCCCCAAGGGCGGGGGAATAAGGGGCTCCGTGAAGCTTGTTTTCAATGTGGCAAAGTGGGACATCTGAAACGGCAGTGCCCAGAGCGTAGAAGAGGAGGAGGAGCCGAGAGTGTGGGGCCAATTGGTAATTTTAACGGAAACTGCGCCCGATGTCATAAGTTTGGGCATAAGGCCACCGAATGTCGCTCACGATTTAGAAAGGATGGTACTGCCCTTTCGGGAAACTACCAGAGCCGCGTGCAGAGGGACGCGGCGAACAAATATCCCTGGGTAGCGGCTGCCTCCACGAGCTCACTGCCGCCACAGCCGGAAGCGCAGGAGTCGATCTGGCAGTGGCAGAATCTACAATAATTACAGATGACAAGGTGCATGTGCTTAAATCTACTTGCACGGGTCCACTGGGAAATGGCCTATCAGCACTATTGATTGGTCGTTCTTCAGCTTCACGAATGGGTATATTTGTTTTGCCCGGTTGTGTTGATGCGGATTATACCGGGAACATTGGAATTATGGTAAAAATTTTTTTGCCCCCAGTTACTATTCCAGCTTTGAGTAAAATAGCCCAGCTTATTCCTTTTAGAGGAGCTGTCCCCAGAACCGAGACCATGAAGCAGGGAACAGGTGGTTTTGGTTCCACGGGAGTGCCCCAAGTGGCCTTTTGTGAGCGCATAACCACAGACCGCCCAAAACGGACAGTGAATATCGTGGGCCCAGAAGGGATAACCCTGCAGGGGGTGGAAATGATGCTGGACACAGGATCTGATATTACTATCATACCTGATCATGCTTGGCCTAAAGCCTGGAAGTTGCAGGACTTACATATCTCTGTATCTGGAATTGGAGGGCAATCTGCTACTAAGATTAGTGACTCATTTGTAAGTGTGACGAATGCGGAAGGTAACATGGCTCATGTCCACCCCTACGTAATGTACACGCCCTTATGGATTCTTGGGCGAGATGCTTTGAGCCAATGGGGCCTGACGATGCGAACGCACTTTTAATAGCGGCCACGGATAGCAGCTCCCGCCCAACGCTGAGACTGTCATGGAAGACCAATGTACCAGTGTGGGTTAACCAGTGGTCGCTTCCGGAAGAGAAGCTGCGACATGTCCAAGCCCTGGTGGAAGAACAATTACAAGCAGGCCATGTTAAACCATCAACAAGCCCGTGGAATACGCCAATTTTTACCATACAAAAGAAGTCAGGGAAATGGCGGTTGTTACACGACCTGCGCGCCATTAATGACTGTATGCAGGATATGGGCGCGCTACAACCCGGCCTCCCATCACCAGTAATGTTGCCAAAGGATTGGGACCTTCTAGTGGTCGATCTAAAAGATTGTTTTTTCACCGTTCCGCTACATCCTGAAGATAGCGAGCGTTTTGCATTTACTGTACCTTCCATCAACCGAGCCGCGCCGGCTGAGCGTTATCAATGGACAGTTTTGCCGCAGGGAATGAAAAATTCTCCGACAATTTGTCAATGGTTTGTGAATCTCGCTTTGAAGCCTTGGCGAACGGCGCATCCTGATTTACTAACTTACCACTATATGGATGATATCCTAGTGGCTAGCAAGGGTCACATCACTGAAACTTTGGAGCAGGAGCTGACGAACTGTTTACGGTAATATGGTCTGGTCATAGCTCCAGAAAAGGTCCAGCGACACTCTCCTTGGAACTATTTAGGTATGACTATCACAGATTCTCGAGTACGCCCACAGAAGATGCAGTTAAGAGCCGACGTGAATACAGTGAGTTCGGTACAAAAATTGGTTGGTGGCATACAGTGGATCAGAACTTATTGTGGCATCACCAACGAAGAGATGGCACCTCTGTTTGCGCTGTTGCACGGGGCCACGAATCCTGCAGAGCCAAGACAACTCGGCCCTGACGGAAAAAAGACAATACGATTAATTGAACAAAAACTGGCAGGCACTGCAGCGTATCGGTATCAAGAAAATTTGCCCGTAACTCTCATAGTGTATAACAAACATCAAGAAGTTGCCGCTCTAATTGCCCAGATTGACGATCAAGGGAAGCTATACATTTTGGAATGGGTTTTTATGCCATCTCACCTCCGGAACACAATCACACCCAGATTTGAAGCTATTGGAGCGCTGTTGCTGAAATCCAGACGTCGCCTTCGAACTATTGCTGGAAGAGATCCTTCATCGATCATTTTGCCACTTAAAACACTAGACCTGATCGAGGACTGGACTCAGCAAAGCATTGCATTTGCTCTGGCAACCACAGGAGTTTCCTTAGATAATCATTATCCAAGCCATCCACTGTTTAATACGGCCCTAGTATTAGAAGAGAGACCCTTATTGAACAAAGATCCCATCTCTGATGCGGTAACTGTATTTACTGATGCCAGTAGTCGTACTGGGAAATATGGGTATGCCTACCGGGAAGAGGGGCGTTGGGTTACTCGGGTAAACCAGAATAGAGCATCAGTACAGATGCTAGAATTGAAAGCAGTAATTTGGGCCCTAACAGACTTTTCTCATTATCCCCTAAATCTTGTAGTGGACTCACTATATGTGGTTGGAGCAGTGACACGAATTTCACGATCTATCTTAGGACATGTAGCTAATAAGGAGTTGCAAGCACTGTTTATCTGTCTGTGGAACATCATGGAACAACGCCAACCACCGCTCTGGTGCTCTCACATCAGAAGTCACACTACTATGCCAGGCCCATTAGCAGAAGGCAATGACTATATTGACAAGGTTGTTTCTAGTCCTTGTGTAGCCTATGTAACACCTGAGCAGCAGGCTTGTGCTTCACATGAGTTTTTTCATCAGTCTGCCCGCACGTTACAGCGCCAATTTCAGATACCGCAAGCAACTGCTAGGGCAATTGTTGCAGCATGCCCCGATTGTGCGCGGTTATCACCAATTCAGGAACAGGGGGTCAACCCTAGGGGTAGTCAGCCACGTCAAGTGTGGCAGACTGATGTTACAGTATTCCCTCCATTTGGCCGCCTGAAGTATTTGCATGTCACAGTGGACACTTGCTCAAAAGCTATATGGGCAACTCCGGCAGTGTCATCAGGTGCCAAGGCAGCTCGGCTGCACTGGTCTCAAGCAATTGCGGTGCTGGGCCGTCCAGACACCATTAAGACGGACAATGCACCAGCGTATAAGGGTGAGGTATGCCGCAAATTTTTTCACCAATGGGACATTACACATGTTACAGGCATTCCTTATAACTCAGGAGGCCAGGCCATTGTTGAGAGACATCATCAGAACCTAAAGCGTTTGCTTGGAGTTTTAAAAAAGGAGGGGGAGGTGGGCCCCTATGAGCTTGTATGCAAGGCATGTTATGTCCTGAACTGGCTTAATCCACGCTCAGATGATCACATACCTATCTTTTCTCATTTCTCTTTTAATGCTACAGATTTTTCTGGAAAGCAGGTGCAGGTGGAGGTATTTGACCCAAGGACACAGGCTTGGCAAGGCCCGCAGGAACTAATAACCTGGGGTAGGGGCTACGCTTGTGTCGTTACAGGAGCTGAGACGCGTTGGGTTCCCGCCAAATGGGTCCGTCCGTGGCTGAGAAAGAGAGTTAGCAGACTGGATGACGACCCCTCAACAGCAGCTGAGCCTAGAGGCCCGACCACGGGAGCAACGCCACCTTGAATCGACGGCTTGACTGTTTTAAAGACCTTGGACATTGCAGCCGTATAGTCCGATGACAGTCATCAAGACGTGTTGTAAAAATGTCATATGTGTATTTGTTTATTGTTGGGACCATGGGTAGTTAGTATTTTGCATCAGGTTTTAGTAGTAGGTGTGTTTATACTTATTATACTTGCTTGCTTACCTTGTTTATTGCGATGCTTACAAAATAGTATGCGGAATATAGCGAATGCTGTATTTGAAAGAAGAGGGGGAGATGTTGGGGCCCTAGCTGTGCTGAATGATTATGAGAAACTTTAGATAACAAGAGAAACAGTGAAGGCCTTTCTGTGGGAACTAGTTAGTGATGATTATGAGAAACTTTAGATAACAAGAGAAACAGTGAAGGCCTTTCTGTGGGAACTAGATAGTGAAGATGACGTACAGCAGTCGGGTAGTGTGGTAAACAGGATGGGGGGCTGGACAAAGGGTTTGGAGTTGGGACCAATTAAAAGGGGAATGGGGACATGTAAACAGTGTGCACTAACCACTCAAAAGCCTTGCTCTGCCACGTGGGTGGCGTACACGCTGTCCTAAGACTATATAATCTGCACGCAGCCTAATAAACATGGACTGAATCTACATCATACTGGTGTGTCATGTTCTTTCCCGGCTTGCCACGGAAACTGGACCTCGGCATCAGAGGAAGATGATAAGTTAGGAAAATTATTGAATGCAAAGAAAAATTCAGCCAGATGGTGGGTCACACCTAATGGACAGGTAGTAGTAGTAGTAGTAGTAGTAACACCCCTCCTAATGAGAGAAATAATTTGAACAAAACACCAAGAATGTCATTGGGGTATGGAAGCCTTAGTTTCCCTTTTAAAAAGACAAGTGGTATCAGTCAAAATGTTAGGGATAGCCAAAATGATAACTGCAAAATGTGATGTGTGTTTAAAGAATAATCCAGTGATGAAGAAAAAAAAGTTCAGATGGGTAAGCTCAAATCTGGAACAGAACCAGATGATTACTGGCAAATAGACTTTTCAGAGCTACCCAGACAAAAATGGGTATTGATACATTCTGGTGGAGGTTGACACTTGTCCTGGTTTGAGCCAGGATTAAGCCAATTTTTCTTTTCACTGATTTTTTTTTCCTTCAGTAAGCTTTCTTGTAACTAGCAACTGTGTGTTCTGCTAGGCTGATAAGACAGTGGAATGTTTTTCTAACTACTGAGGCTTCAAGGTTACACCTTCACTCTGCCGGCTCAGACACTATGGGGAGATCTCTGACCCCCCCCGTGGGAGGCTGAGTTAGACAGACAGCAAAATTGGCCAAAGATATTCCATTCCATATATCTACGTAAGCTCAGAGGAAGGACAGAGATCTTAGAAGACAGCTTCCTCCTTCTTCTCGCCGCTCTCTTCCGTCCATGGCCGGCATCCGGGGAGGACTCTGCTCATCCATCACCGCCGACCCTTAGGCTCGAGCTCTCCTGACCCTCATAACTCTCTGCTTTCTCCAGCAGCGGCTCCGGGATTTCTCGGGACTCTTTTCAGTTCAGGGGAGTGCTGTGGGAGTTGCTGGGGGTGGGGGGAGGCGAGAGGCTTTTGCCCATATCTGAATATATCTGTATATAATTGTATATATTTTCTTGTGTGATTCATTAGTGTTTTAATTAAAGCTGTGTAGTTTAGTTTTCAATCCAGCCAAGTCTCTCTCTTTTTCTCTCTCTCCTTCCCTAACTGGGTGGGGGGGGGAGGGGATCGAGAGCATTGTTGTCGGACCTGAGTCAAACGGTGACAACACTTTTACAAGATGGCCAGAAGCCCTTCCTTGTCATACTACACAGGCAAAAGAGGTTGTGAAATGGCTATTACAAGAAATAATACCAAGGTTTGGAGTGCCTATTGGGATCTCTTTGGACAGAGGTCTACATTTTGTTGCTGAAGTTGTGCAAAGTGTATGCAAAGCCCTGGGAATCACTTGGGATTATCATACAACATGGAGGCCACAATCTAGTGGAAAAGTAGAAAGGATGAATCAGATACTAAAAAGACAAATTAGCAAAATATGTCAAGAAACTAATTTGAAGTGGCCTCAGGCACTCCCATTGGCCTTGCTACGAATCAGGGTACAGCCAAAAAGTAGCACCTCAGTCAGTCCTTAGGAATTACTATATGGGAAACCATATGAATCCCCAGAACCGAATCCAAACATGCATGTAAAAGGAAAACAGGATGTGTATAACTATCTGCTTTCTCTAGGAAAAACCTTAACTGCACTTCAGAATGCTGTGGTGTGGAACAGACCCCTGTCCTTAGAAAATCCAGTACATTATTTTCAACCTGGAGACAACGTCTATGTGAGGACATGGACCTCTGAACCTTTACAGGAATGCTGGAAAGGACCCTTTCAGGTTCTACTAACTACCTTTACAGCTATCAAGATCGCAGAATCAGAGGCATGGATCCACTACACCAGAGCAAAGAAGGCACCCCCTTCATGGAAGATCATCAATAGAGATCCAGAAACTTTAAAATTAACCTTAAAACATGTATAAATTTACATAGCAGTTTGGGATTGTTGTTATAGGTCTGATTTTGATTTGGAGACTAATGCTAGTGGGAGCCTGGTTTGACACCAAAATTCAGAAACAAAATGAAACTGAGATTTATGAGGATAAGTTAGATCTGAGGGCAAGGAACAAAAGGCAGGTAGAAACAGATCAGCTGATACACCTCCCAAGGAAAGCACCAGAAGAAAATTTGATGGTTGACTTGATTAAAGAATTTGCCAACTTGCAGAACGTAACACAGATTACTGCTTGCCGACCAATGCCAAGAGCAGTAGGTGAATCAGTTCCATGGGGAATTTTAAGAATGAATTTGACCGATTTAGAGCACAAAAATGAGACTACCCACTGCAAACAAGTTCCCCGTGTTGAATGGAGAGAACAAATAGAAAATATTTGGAAAATATGGAAATACCCAGGGAATAGAGCTGATTGCCAAAAGTTACCAAATTCTTATTTTGAATCAATAAGAGATCTATCAGCTTAGATGCATTTTTCTTTGTAGTGGACCAATCTGTGATGAAAGAAATAGAGGATATTGTTCTTACACTGAACCAATTAAGAGAAATAGTAACAAGGTTCCCACCTGCATGTAGTGAACCAAAAGTGTAGTATTATTTTGTGAAAGTACTGAAATAATTTTCAAAACTTTCAAAGTGGGGAAATGTTACTGAATTTACTAAATGTTGATTATTTAGAAGGCCTGGGCCTGGTTGGGCCTGACCAAGACAAGCTTTTTAGGAGAAACTGTTCATATAGGAATCATATTGGGAGGGGGAATGGGTAATTATGTTCTACTTCAGTAGTCACAGAAACCACATGTACTAGACAAGTGGTACGTACAAGTAACTAAGGTCTAGTGTTGCATAAAGAGTAAGATATTATGCTTAAGCAGCTACCGTGGAAAGAATACAATAATAACTCCTGAACCTATCACACAGTAGCCAAGGTCACAGTAACCAGTTATGCCACTTGAATATCGCCTTTCCCCATCCCAACCTGGTTTGAATATCAGGGACTACAATCAATAGGGTGACCAATGATTTTTGTTATAAATTAATATGTATGAAGTTATGTAACTCAAAGGGGCCAATCACTGCAAAGGTTAAACTTAATGAATAATTTAAACTGAGCATTATATGCATTTTTATGTTAAATATTTTGGACAATAGAAATTTAATATATAAAAACCTGTTGATCGTAATGCAACTTAGGATACGCTAGGAGGAGTTATTCCCTGCGTCAATAAAGAAGTGTCTGCTTATCTACATCACATTTGTGTCGATAAGCTATTTTTCCCATATTTGGTGACATACCCTACTCCCCTTGCTCCTCCCCTTATTGGCGGTTCTGGTCCCTCCAACTTACACTCACACACATTGCGACTTCTAAAAGAGGATTTTTTCATCGGGCTTGTCCTCCTCCCTTTTACTCCCTTGATCCTTGCACCCCTTCTCGGGAGTGTTTATTGTTATTTAATAAGAGCATATTACTTTTGAATTATTTCCCTGATATATTCCCTAACTTACCTTTCCTGAACCCTTGTCCCTTAATTTGGCTTTTCTCCTAATAAACCGTTTAATTTGTAAATTTAAATATCGGTGTCAGTAATAGTTTGTGAGCGTGGTGAGGGCGGTACCTTAGTTTCCACTCTAAGATTCGGTCCAGCAGTGGCCGATCCTCTGAGTGAGGTGACCGCTACGTGCAACCCTCGGTCCCTTTTAAATCAAACCTCTCAATAAGAGAGGAAGTTGTGGACACATCCTGACTTCCAGTGGCCTGCTACTGACGTTGGACCGCGACACACGGTCTCAATGCATTGATCTTGGTTGACATAGACACAGCAGGTAGTATTTACTAATATACAAATGCCACCTTATGCAGCCAGCGAGTAGTCTAAGGCTAGATGGTTTTGAATGGTAGTCTGTCATATTTGAGTGACTTCTTGCTGCAGCGCTTGTACGGCATCAATTGTTATGTTTTCTATATTTTTCCAGCAGAGAGACTGACAGTACCATCTGGGGTATGGGTACATTTCCCAGGCAAGAGAGTTCCAGGTATGGTTAGGGAGTGCCTAATCACCCCAAATCACTGTATTTGCACTAGGACAAGAAGGTACCCAATTGTTTCAACTCAGTGCTCCAGTAGGCAAGGTTGGAAAGTGCCAGATTGTCTCAGAGTACTGCACTTGCAATTGAAACAAGAACAATGTTGTGCTCACCATCCTTGTAACTAAAACAAGAACAATGTTGGCTGGTGTTCACATTGCAAGGTGACTCAGTGAAGGGGGAGTCTACACCATCACACTTACAATTACCATCACGGACAAAACAGACTTGTCATAGGGAAATGAATTTATTGTCAATTGTAACACAGCAGGATAATGAGAATTAAGAAAAAAATTTAAAAACACCTTAGTTCCACCCCTCCTTTCTTCCCAGGCTCAGATTCAGTCCTGTGTCCTCTACCTCCTCCTGTCCCCAAGCAGCCCAGGGTGATGGGGAATGGGGGTTGCGGTCACTTCATAATATTTTGTCTTTGGCTCCTTCCTCCTCACTCTCACATCAAGATCGTGGTGGTTTTTTTCAGAGGGGGAAGTTTCCATTGCCAGACATAATTATTCCAAACACATAAATGAATCATAGAATTGTTTGGGTTGGAAGGGGCTTTAAAGATCATCTAGTCCCAATCTCCTTGCATGAGCAGGGACACCTCAAACTAGACCAGGTTGCTCAAAGCCTCATTCATTCAACCTGGCCTTGAACACATCCAGGGAGGGGGCATCCATAACCTCCCTGGGCAACCTGTTCCAGCGCCTCACCACCCTAACACTAATGAATTTCTTCCTAATGTCTCACTTAAATCTCCCCTCTTCCAGTTTAAAACCATTACCCCTTGTCCTATCACTGCCCTCTCTGGTGAAAAGCCCATCCCCAGCTTTCCTATAGGCCCCTTTCAGGTACTGGAAGGCCCCTATAAAGTCTTCCCAGAGCCATCTCTTCTCCAGGCTGAACAACCCCAACTCTCTCAGCCTGTCTTAATTGGAGAGATGCTCCAGCCCTCTGATCATCTTTGTGGCCCTCCTCTGGACTCACTCCACAACCCCTTCCTGTGTTGGGGGCTCCAGAACTGGACACAGTACTCCAGGTGGGGTCTCACGAGAGTGGAGTAGAGGGGCAGAATCACCTCCCTTGACCTGCTGGCCATGCTTCTTTGGATGCAGCCCAGGATATGGTTGGCTTTCTGGGCTGCAAGTGCACATTGCCAGCTCATGTTGAGCTTTTCATTGACCAACACCCCCAGGTCCTTCTCCTCAAGGCTGTTCTCAATCCATTCTCCACTCAACCTGTATTTGTACTTGGGATTGCCCCAACCCAGGTGCAGGACCTTGCACTTGGCCTTGTTGAACTTCATGAGGTTGGTATGGGCCCACTTCTCAAGCCTGTCAAGCCCTGGACTTCAGGAGAGTAGACTTTGACCTCTTCGGGGACCTGCTTGGTGGAGTAGCATGGGATAAAGCCCTGGAAGGAAGAGGAGCCCAAAAAGCTGGTTAATATTCATAGAATCATAGAATCATTAGGGTTGGAAGGGACCTCTAAAGATCAAAGAATAACAGAACCGCAGAATTATTGAGGCTGGAAAAGACCTCTGAGTTCATCAAGTCCAGCCTATGACCTAACACCACCACATCAGCTAGACCATGGCACTAAGTGCTACATCCAGTCTTTGAGATATGCCACATCCTGAGATTTGCCACATCCAGATCATCGAGTCCAACCTCCCTGCTGCAGCAGGAACACCTAGGGCAGATCATACAGGAACGCATGCAGATGGGTCTTGAATATCTCCAGAGAAGGAGACTCCACAACCTCTCTGGGCAGCCTGTTCCAGTGCTCTGTCACCCTCACAGTAAAGATGTTTTTCCTCATGTTGAGGTGGAACTTCCTGTGTTGCAGCTTGGTGCCGTTTCCCCTCATCCTATCACAGGGCACCACTGAAAAGAGATTGGCCCATGCTTGACATCCACCCTTCAGATATTTGTAGACATTAATAAGGTCCCCTCTTAGACTTCTCTTCTTAAGACTAAACAGCCACAGGTCTCTTAGCCTTTCCTCATATGACAGATGTTCCAGTCCCTTAATCATCCTTGTTACCCTCCATTTGACTCTTTCCAGCATATCCCCGTCCCTCTTGAACTGGGGAGCCCAGAATTGGACACAATACTCCAGATGTGGTCTTACGAGGGCAGAGTAGAGGGGGAGGAGAACCTCCCTTGACCTGCTGGCCACACTGTTCTCAATACATCCCAAGATACTATTGGCTCTCTTGGCCACAAGGCACAAGGGCACCTTGCTGTCCCATGGATAACTTGTTGTCCATCAGGACCCCAAGGTCCTTCTCCATGGGGCTGCTTTCTAGCAGGTCAACCCCTAATCTATATCGATACTGGTGGTTTTTCTCCCCAGGTGTAGGACTCTACACTTATTCTAGTTGAACCTCATTAGGTTCATCTTTGCCCAGCTCTCCAGTCTGTCTAGATCTTGCTGAATGGCTGCACAGCCTTCAGGTGTATCAGCCAATCCTCCCAGTTTCGTATCATCAGCAAACTTGCTGAGGATACACTCCATCCCCTCATCCAGGTCATTGACGAAGATGTTGAATAAGACTGGGCCCAGTACTGACCCCTGGGGAACACCACTAGTCACAGGTCTCCAACTGGACTCTGCACCAGTGATCACAACCCTCTGGGCTCTATTGTTTAGGCAGTTCTCAATCCATCTCACTGTCTGCTCTTCTAACTCACACTTCCTGAGCTTATCCACAAGGATCACCTTCTCCAAGCTCAGGAGCCATGCATCCCAACAAAGAGGAAGTCAGATAAAAATGCCAGGAGGCCTGCATGGATGAACAAGGAGCTCCTGGACACAAACACAAAAAGGAAGCCTGCAGAGGGTGGAAGCAAGGACAGGAGGACAAAGAAGTTGTCCAAGCAGCCAGGGATCAGATTAGGAAAGCTAAAGCCCTGATAGAATCAAATCTGGCCAGGGACATCAAGGGTAACCAGAAAAGCTTCTACAGGTACGTCAGTGATAAAAGGAAGACTAAGGACAATGTAAGCCCTCTCCAGAAGGAAACAGGAGACCTGGTAATGCAGGATATGGAGAAGCCTGAGGTACTCAATGACTTTTTTGCCTCAGTCTTCACTGGCAAGGGCTCAAGCCACGCCACCCAAGTCACAAAAGGCAAAGGCCGGGACTGGGAGAAAGGAAAACCACCCACAATAGGGGTAGATCAGGTTCAAGACCATCTAAGGAACCTGAAGGTGCACAAGTCAATGGGAGCTGATAATATGCATCCACGGGTCCTGGGGGAAATGGCAGATGAAGTTGCTAAGCCACTATCCATCGTATTTGAGAAGTCATGGCAAATCAGTGAAGTTCCCACTAACTGGAAAATGAAATAATCCCCATTTTTAAAAAGGAAAAAGAAAAAAAAAAAAAAAAGACTCGGGGAACTACAGACCAGTCAGTCTCCCCTCTGTGCCCAGAAAAATCATGGAGAAGATCCTCCTGGAAACTATGCTAAGACACATGGAAAATAAGGAGGTGATTGGTGACAGCCAACATGGCTTCACTAAGGGCAAATTGTACCTGATAAATTTGCTGGCCTTCTACAATGTGGTTACAGCATTGGTGGATAAGGGAAGAGCAACTGATGTTATCTACCTGGACTTGTGCAAAGAATTTGACACTGTCTTAGCAACATCCTTGTCTCTAAATTAGAGAGACATGGAGTTGATGGGTGGACCACTCGGTGGATAAAGACTTGGCTGGGTGGTTGCACTCAAAGAGTCACAGTCAACAGCTCGACATCCAAGTAGAGATCAGTGACAAGTGGTGCTCCTCAGGGGTCAGTACTGGGAGCAGCACTGTTTAACATCTTTGTCGGTGACATGGACAGTGAAATTGAGAGCACCCCCAGCAAGTATGCCAAGAACACCAAGCTGTGTGGTGCGGTCAACACCACAGGCTGCAAGGGAATCTGCTCCAGTGCCTGGAGCACCTCTTCCTCCTCCTTGGTATCTGCAGGATTGTTTCTCTCACGTTTTCTCACTCCTCTCTCTCCCAGCTGCTGTTGCACAGCATATTTTACCCTGATATGTATCCTTCCGCAAGCACAGCTCACCAAGCATGAGGGGTATCATGACACTCACAAAACCCTTCTGCAGCCAGGCTGTACCCAGGCAGCTCTGAGATCAGCTGAAGAAAGGGGAGGGCTTACTCCTCCCAGCTACTCTTTATCTTGGTCACGTGTCGTTGACTGGACTTGGGTTTCTGTGCTGCACTTCCTACGTCATCAAGATGTGAGGTGGTGGGGCAGCGTCCAGTTTGGCCGGCGGCAGTGGCAACTTTTATCTCCAAATTGCGTTTTCAGGTGGCATGGAAGACGCGACAGGTGAGTCGCTGAGGAGAGCGTGTGCTGCTGCTCGCATCTCTCTCCACTGCGGCGGAGCCACCCTGTGGGGCCTCTCTCTCGCGTCCTGTCTCATAAGGATTCCCGCCCGTGATGAAGGTCGCGCCGGGCTGTACCGCTGCTGCCTCTGCAGCATGAGCGTCCTAGGCTGTCGCGGCAGCGCGGAGGGGGGCGGGGAGTACCCGGAAGCAGCGGTGGGGGGTGGGTTGGTGTACGGTAGCTGGGCTGCATCAATTCGTCCCCGCGCTCCAGACTGGTAGTGGTGTCTTGGGACACGCTCATCAGTGGGAACCGCAAGAGATACGTTCTGCGGAGTAGGTGACGACTGGACAGGAGTAGGGAGACTAAAATCAGCACGCGGCAGTCTTCTGCAAGCCGCCTGGAATCCTAGCTGCTGATTCTTTGGTCACTTTCTCTCATCCACGCAGGCAGTGAGCTCTGCAGTACCTGCTGCCGAGAAGCTGGTGGCAGTCTACGCAGCAGAGCTTGAAAACCTGATCCTGCTCAGGACACAAACACTCAGGTTGCTTCTCTGAATCCCCGCATCGTTCCTGATGCAGGCACTGGGAAAAGGCTAAACAAAAGAATGCAATGGCTGCTTTCCAAACTCAACACTGTGTTTAGGTGTCTTTTATTTTGGCAGTTCCACTTCTTTACAGAGAATCTCTTCTCAGGCTAGAAGAAAAAAAAAAGAGAACAATTCAGGTTGGAAGGGACTTCTGGAGGTCTCTAGTCCAACCTCCTGCTTAAAGCAGGGTCAACACTGAATTCAGACCAGCTTGCTCAGGGTTTTCTCTAATTAGGGATTGAAAACCTCCAAGACTGGAGACTGCACAACTTCTCAGAGCCCCTGTTGCACTGCTTGACTGTCCTCATGGTGAAAAACAGTTTCCTTAGAGTCAACATGAACCTTACTTGTTTCAATTTGTGCCCATTGTCATCTTCCCACTATGCAACACCATGAAGAGCCTGGCTCTGTCTTCTTGATAGCCTAGTCATAGGCACTGGGGAGCTGCTATTACATGCTCCTGCAGCCTTCCTTCCTCCAGGCTGAACAAGCACAGTTCCCTCAGCCTCTCCTCATAGTGCAAATACTCCAGTCTCCTGACATCTTGGTGGCCCTCTGCTGAATTTGATCCACTTTATCAATTACTTTCTTGTATTCAGGTGCCCAAAATTTGACACAGCATTCTAGATGTGATCTAATCAGCACCAAGGAGGATAATAATTTTCCTCAATCTACTAGCTATGCTCCTGGCAATATAGCCCAGGATACTGCTGACCACCTTTGTTGCCAGGGCACAGTTCTGGCTCATGTTTGGCTTGCTGTTTTCCAAGATCGTCGGGTCCTTTTCAGCAGAGCTGCTCCCCAGCCAGTCCCCAGATGGTATTGATGCCAGGGGTTCTTTTTTCCCTAGGTGCAGGACTTGGCATTTATCCTTGTTGAATTAAATTCAGTTCCTGTCAGCCCATTTCTCCAACCTGTCTAGGTCGCTCTGAACGGCAGCCCTGCCCTTGAGTGTATTTACTTAATCCTCCCAACTCCTGCAAACTTGACAAGAGCAAGATGTATCACCTCCTCCAGGTGTTTGATAAAGATTTCAAACAGGACAGGTCCCAGGATAGACCCCTGCAGTATCCCACTTGTCACAGGCATCCCGGTAGAGTACAACCCATTAACCACTACTCTCTGAGCTCAATCATACAACTAATTTTTAAACCCATCTAGTTGTCCACCCATACTGACTATAATATCCCAACTTAGATACAAGAATATTGTGGGATACAGTATTGAAAGCCCTGCTAAAGTCGAGGTAAATGACATCCAGTGCTCTCTCTTCATCCACAAATCTTGCCATTTTATCACAGAAGGCAATTAGTTTGGTTAGGCATGATAGCCCCTTGGTAAATGCATGCTGATTGTTTCCAATTGCCTTCTCCTTTATGTGCCAAAAAATATGTTCCAAGAAGGCTTTTTCCATTATTTCCCCAGGAACTGAAGTTACCCTGGGCTGAACTTTAGGCTTTTTTTTTTTTTGCTTTTTTTTTTTTTTTCTGATGAATGCAGCATTTCTCCTTCTCTAGTCATCAGGGAATTCCCCTGATCTTTATGACTTTTCAAAGCTGATAAGAGAACAGCCTCACTATGAAACCAGTCAGTTCTCTCAGCACCCTTGGATGCAACCCATCTGGTCCCATGGATCCCATGGATTTGTACAGATTAAGTTCTCAGAAATAATCCCTGATTCAATCCTCATCCACTGTTGGTAGTTTTCCTTGAACCGTGTCTCTAAGCACAGAGGCCTGGGAGACTTTGTTGGTGCAGACTGGGGCCAAGAAGGCATTGAGTACCTCAGCCTCGTCTATGTCCATTGTCACTAGATCACCCATCCCATTCAGCATTAGGCCCACCTTCTCCTTGTTCAGTCTTTTACTATTAAAGTGGTAGTAGAAGCTCTTGTTGCCCTTGATCTGTGATCTGTAGAGTTCCTCAAGTTGTTTAAATAAGTCTTTGTCTGCTTTCTCACCCTGTCTGTAACAAACTCCTGCCACAATATCACACTTATTGGCCTCTGGTTTGATCCTGTTGGTTACAAGGGTAGTCTTTGGAAATTGAGACCAATGTAAGCAAAGATATACCTATATCTGAGATGGAATCACTTCTTGGAAAATAAAAACAAACTGGGTAACCAAATTATTTTCCATTATGATATTTTAACTTCTAATTAAATAATATAATGAAGAAGGCAGTAAAATATCATAAACCTGTCAGTTCATGGTAACTATTCATTGTATGGGGAGCTATTTGTGGAGAAACAGGTTAAAGAATATTACATAATATTGCTATTTATTTTCCCCCAGACGGATATGCAGAGTTACTGGGGGAGGAGTTCACTTCAAATTTTAGTGTCTTTTGTTAAGTAGTTCAAATAACTTTTTTTAAAATTATTTTTATTTCAGTTGTACCATATTTTAGTTCAAAGTAAATAGTAACTAAGCAACCATTTTGGCACTAGCAAGCCACTCATCCCCTTCTGCATTTACTTATTGACACTAAAATAATTATAATTTGATTCTTCGGTGTGTTGACTACTTGTGCAAAATACTATAGTGCAACTGATAGGTCTTCCTTGACAGGCCTTCACCAGTATCTGTAAGAAGTATTAAGAGTTCCTCTATTATAATGAGCTACCAAGACTGAAGAATTTCTTATTTACATGCATACATCTTGAAAAGTGTCAGATTTAGAGGTTAATGCAGATAGTTAGGAACCATCTGTAGTAAAGTTTTGAACAATATTGTGTTGTTCCTGTTCTAAGTTGGTTGATATTGATTAAGAATCACCAACTCAAGAGCCAGCAGGCGATAATTCAACATTACCCTAGTGATAAGTTATCAAACCTGAAAAATAAACAAACCTTATAAAACTTTCTACTTTAACTGTCATGCTTGTGCTTGGCATTAGGATGGGGATAAAAACTAAATAGATAGGGCCAGTGTTGCCTATATTTGGTGGTACAGGAGTACCAGTTTGCAGTACTACTCTGGTTAACTAATTGAATAACGTGTGACCTGAAAGCCATTGGGCCTTTTTTAAGTGGCACACACTCTACAGTGCTCAGTAGTTCAATCAAGATGGGAAACATCCTGATCTCTTGTTAGGGAATTGCTGAATCTGGCAGCACCATAGAAGCAAGTCTGCCACAGCTCCATATCACCAGATCCAACCAGTAGCAAGGCTGAGAATGTATTCCCAGTAGGTACACAAATACATATGTAATACATATATATGCATGGCCAACAACACAGAACAACACAGATAGAAACGCTCAGCACTCAGACAAACAGCAACAATGGCCTCATCCTGTTCCCCTCTCTGGCTGATCAGGATGAAGGTCCATTAGTGGGAAATATGTATGTATATACAATGTGGATCCATCCAGGTACTGGATTTATACAGTCTAACCAGTAGCTGGTCCCTGGATCCCCCCAGTCTCCCCAGTTGCCTCCCACAGAAACACACACACAAACATAAATGAGTCTCATTCCACCCCTAGACCCCATGGTCTGTTTGGCAGTTAGTTTGAACCCTCTGGTCCCTCCAATAGCCAATTCCTCCAGGTGCATCACCCTTAGAGACACATGCACACCTGGCTCCCAAGCCATGACTTTCTCTAATGTGGGTCCTTCCCATGGGTTGCAGTTCTTCACAAACTGCTCCAGCATGGGTCCTTTCCATGGGGTGTAGTCCTTCAGGAGCAGACTGCTTCAGCATGGATCCTCCATGGGATCACAGGTCCTACCAGAAAACCTGCTCCTGCATGGGCTCCTCTTCATGGGCTGCAGTTCCTCTCGGGAGTCTGCCCCTGTGTTGGCTATCCATGGGCTGCAGCTTCCTTCGGGGCACACCCACCTGCTCTGGCATGGGGTCCTCCCTAGGCTGCAGGGTAGATATCTGCTCCACTGTGGACCTCCATGAGCTGCAAGGGTAACAACTCGCCTCACCATGGTCTTCACCATGGGCTGCAGGGGAATCTGCTCTAGCACCTGTAGCACCTCATCTCCCTTCTTCCCTGACCTTGGTGTCTACAGGGTTGTTTCTCTCACATATTCTACTCTCTCCCAGCTGCTGTTGCACAGCGTATTTTACCCTTTCTTAAATATATCATACAGGAACTACCAATGTTGATGATTGGCTCAGCTTTGGCCATCAGTGGGTCCATCTTGGAGCCAGCTGAAAGTGGCTCCACCTGACACAGGAGCAACATCTGGCATCTTCTCACAGAAGCCAACCCTGTAACCCCTTGCTACCAAAGCCTTCCACATAAACCAATGTCACAATTTGACTCAGGATCGGCAATTAAACCAGAGACAACAATGCTTTCGATCCCCTCCTCCCTCCCCCAGGTAGGGAAGGAGAGATAAAATTACAGAGAGAGACTTTTCTGTATTGAAAACTAAACTAGATAGCTTTAATTAAACACTAATTATAAAAGAAAATATGTACAGTTATATACAAATGTGTTCAGGAATGTGCAAAAGCTTCTTGCCTCCCCCCACCCCTAGCAATTCCCACGGCACTCTCCTTAGCTGTGAACAGTCTTGAAAAGTCCCAGACCACTGCCGGAGAGAGCGGCAGAGCAGACAGGGGCTGAGGGTAGAGTTATGAGGAATGCATGAGCCTAGGGGTCGATGGTGATGGATAGATGGAGTCTTCCCTGGATGCCAGCCATGGATGGAAGAAAAGGGAAGAAGAAGAAGGAAGGAAGTTGTCTTCTGTGATCTCTGACCTTCCTCTGAGCTTACGTAGATATATGGAATAGAATACTTTGGTCAGTTTTGCTGTCCTTCTAGTCCAGCCTCCCACGGGGGGGTCATAGATACGACTCTCCTTCTCCCTGTAGTGTCTGAGCCGGCAGGGCAAAGATGCGACCTTGGAATCTCAGCAGTAACATAAACATTCCAGTGTTATCAGTCCACTAGCTGGAACACGCTGCTAGTTAAAAGAGAGCTCACTGAAGAAAAAAAAACCAACAACAGTAAAAGGAAAATTGGCTTCATCCTGGTTCAAACCAGGACAACCTAATAAAAGGTTAAATGTCTAGCTGGAATTCTGTGTGCAAATTCTGTTTGTAGTTCATGGCTGCACACACATGAAAATAATTTTATTTTAAAAGTTCTTATGCAGAAGGCAGATATTAGAATTAAGTTTTTTGTAGCAATTGGTTCCTTGTATACTCCTAAAGGTGAAGCTAGATCAATTTAGACTAGAGTTAAAGCTCAAATTTTTCAGTATGAGGAACAATTTCTCAAAGACTGTTGGCTTCTTCACAAGTAAAAATTTTTATATCAGGATTGGATGGTTTACTGAAGAGGTGTTTTAATTTGAACAGGAATTAACAGGAACCACATTGCAT
This sequence comes from Apus apus, assembly GCF_020740795.1. NCBI lineage: Eukaryota > Metazoa > Chordata > Aves > Apodiformes > Apodidae > Apus > Apus apus. The sequence goes on along the minus strand of NC_067311.1, from coordinate 7,336,496 downwards.
TATTCAGCTCACAGTAGAGCAACCTGTGACATGTTCAATGTGATGTTAGCTACTATACTATGTTAACTCCATAACAGATTCTAGTTTGGAGGTTCTTTTGTTTGTTTTTGTGCTCCTTTACAGGTTTGCCAGTATGAGTATAATATCTTTATGGTGGTGGGAAATTAAGGTAAGTTTTTGGTCATCTATCTCTTAGCTATCATTTTTTAAAAACTGTTCTCACTGTGATCTAAGTCAAACTTCATCCTTTTTCAGCATTATAGCTTCTTCTGCTTTATTTTAGAGAATCATGGATTTTCCAGGACATTTTGAGCAAGTCTTTCAGCAGTTAAACTACCAGAGGCTTCATGGCCAACTTTGTGACTGTGTCATTGTGGTGGGAAACAGACATTTCAAAGCCCATCGCTCTGTTCTGGCAGCATGTAGCACACACTTCCAAGCTCTCTTTACTGTAGCAGAGGATGATCAAACTATGAACATGATTCAGCTGGACAGTGAAGTAGTGACAGCAGAAGCTTTTGCTGCCCTGATTGATATGATGTACACTTCTACACTAATGCTTGGGGAGAGCAATGTAATGGATGTCTTGCTGGCTGCTTCTCACCTACATTTGAACTCTGTTGTTAAAGCATGTAAACACTACCTTACTACCAGAACATTACCAATGTCTCCACCTAGTGATAGAGTTCAAGACCAAAATGCACGCATTCAAAGATCTTTCATGCTTCAGCAGCTTGGGCTGAGCATTGTGAGATCTGTGTTAAATTCCACTCAGAGCACAGAGGAACAACTAAATACCATGAGCTCATCAATGAGAAGTAATATAGAACAATGTACTACCTTTCCTATCTGGCACGTCCACAAGTGTAAACAGTCTTCTGATGATCGGGCCAGACAACGATTCAGGCCTACCATAGATGAGTCCATTTCAGATGTTACTCCAGAGAGCAGGCAGTCAGTAGTTCATTCACAAGTTTTTTTTTCATCAGATTCACTGAAGAATGTGGACAATTCTAAAGCTGATGCTGTTATTGATAAACAAGAGGATAATAATATTATGTTTGATCAGACTTTTGGTGCTCAAGAAGATGCTCAAGTGCTCAGCCAATCAGATAACATTTCACAGATATCCATCTCATCTCAGGTGATACAAGTGGAAACCAGTTTTGATCAGGAAGCTACTTCTGAAAAAAACAACTTCCCATGCAAAAATACAGAGGTCAGTCTAAATGAAAAAGAACACATGAGGGTGGTAGTTAAATTTGAGCCTTTGAGTTCCCCAGAGCTTCAAGATGAAGTGAGCAATGTCACTTCTCAAGCAGAAGGCAGTGAATCTGTTGAAGTGGAAGGAGTGGTGAGTGCGGAGAAGAAAGAACTGAGTCCTGAAAACAGTGATCATAGCTTTTCTGACCCCCAGTCTAGTACTGATAGGATGGGAGGCATCCATATTATGAAAGTGTCAAATAACCTGGAACAGAAGTCCACTTTCAGTATCTCAAATTTCCTGAATAAAAGCAGAGGTGGTAACTTTGGTGCAAGTCAAAATAGCAATGATAACATTCTGAATACAACTAAAGATTGCAGAATGGGTGGTGATGCCTCTTACCTATTGAGTCCAGAGTCTGGGCCTGCTAGTAATCATTCCTCTGTTACAGTTTGTCATGTAGAGAATCCGTTCAGTGAGACTGCAGTCTCTCATTTTGTTAGACCAATGCAGGATGCAATGGCTCTTCCATGTGTACAGACTTGTGGGTTCAGGGCTGCAGAACAATTTGGTATGGCTTTTCCAAGGTCAAGTTTGGGCCTGCACTCTTCATCAAGGACAGTGATGGGATCTGTAAGAGGTGGAGCTAGTAGCTTTCCTGGCTATTGTCGCATAGCCCCCAAAATGCCTGTTGTGACCTCTGTCAGGAGCTCCCAGCTACAGGATAACACTTCCAGTTCTCTGCTGTTAATCAATGGGACCACTTTTGAAAATGGACATCCTTCACAACCTGGTCCAACCCAATTGACAAAGGCATCTGCAGATGTTCTTTCAAAGTGTAAGAAGGCCTTATCTGAACATAATGTCTTGGTTGTTGAAGGTGCTCGTAAATATGCCTGTAAGATCTGCTGCAAGACTTTTTTGACCCTAACAGACTGTAAGAAGCACATTCGTGTGCATACAGGAGAAAAGCCTTATGCCTGTTTAAAGTGTGGCAAACAGTTCAGCCAGTCCAGCCATCTATATAAACATTCCAAAACAACCTGTCTGAGATGGCAGAGCAGCAGTCTACCTAGCACTTTGCTTTAATCTCCCCCACTGCTTAGCCCTGTGGGAATGCTAATACAAATGTTTAAGACTGGAGTATATTTTATTCTATTTTTTTTGCTAGGGTTGGAAGAGACCTTAAAGATCATCTAGTCCCAACCTCCCTGCATGGGCAGGGACACCTTCCACTAGTCAGGTTGCTCAAAGCCCCATCCAACCTGGCCTTGACCACTTCCAGGGAGGGAACCTGTTCCAGTGTCTCACCACCCTCATACTAAAGAATTTCTTCCTAATGTCTAACCTGAATCTCCCCTCTTCCAGCTTAAAACCATTACCCCTCATCCTATCACTACACACCCTTGTAAAAAGTCCCTCTCCAGCTTTCCTGTAGGGCTGGGAGGCTGTTTATAAAGTCTCCCCAGAGCCTTCTCATCTCCAGGCTGAACAACCCCAACTCTCTCAGCCTGTCTTCATAGGAGAGGTGCTCCAGCCCTCTGATCATCTTTGTGGCCCTCCTCTGGACTCGCTCCAAGAGCTCCATGTCCTTCCTGTATTGAGGGCTTCAGAACTGGACACAGTACTCCAGGTGAGATCTCACGAGTGCAGAGGGGCACCTCCTTTGACCTGCTGGCCATGCTTCTTTTAATGCAGCCCAGGACATGGTTGGCTTTCTGGGCTGCAAGCACACATTGCTGGCTCATGTTGAGCTTTTCATCAACCAACACCCCCCAGGTCCTTCTCCTCAAGGCTGTTCTCAATCCATTCTCCACCCGACCTGCATTTGTGCTTGTTCTTTCGTTCAAAGCTTAAAGTTAAGAAGCTGCCCTTGTAGATTAGTGAATGCTTGCATGTGATTGTGCTGCATTCACAAGTCTTGGTTCTATAAATTGGTGATAGTGCCATGTTTACCTCACAGGGGTGTTGGTAGACTTAACTGCTAATGAACTGCTTGAGATCTTCTGAAGGAGGCACTGTAGACAGATTAAGAGTTATTGTTAAATACATGCAGGTCTTGGGCTCACAGGGGTATAATCCCTAAAAGTAGTAGTAGTTCCATTGTAGGGCAGACAGGTGGGGGTTGGGTGAGAACATAGTTAGCTCCTAATTATGTTAGAGTAGCATGTTTAAGAATGAAAAACTGAAGGGCAAATACATTTTTTGGGGGGGAGGGGTTGTAAAAAACATTAAAACCCCACATTTAAATAAATGACCCATAACATAAATTGATAAGTTGAGTATGAACAGTAATGCAAAGATCTTTACAGTAACTAATACAGATTGCATATTCTTAAAAGAAAACCAACCTTGGATGCACCTGTCTGCCATAAAATGCCTTAAAATAATAATTATGAAAGTAGTTCTGAATGCATTTTTGGCTGTTTTGCAGTAAAGGACAGTGTGTAATGAAGGTACTTAAAATAAGTCAATGACAAGTTACTTCTGGACTGTTAGATGTGTAAATAAATACTCTGAATACAGCAAGATCTGGTTATTTCATAATTTTTTCTGTAAAAACTTGCATTGAGTAATAAGTAAAATACTGGGTTTTGTTTGTGCTATTAGCAATATTTTAACCAACTTGTATTTAATATTTAAATTTCATAGACATGGAAGCCTGAAACTAGTTTGTCTATATCTACTTTGTTTTTTTTTTAAATGAGAGATGATTTGTGATGGCTCTTTTTACTGGGTAAGGTAGTTTCTTACTCCAGATGCAGATAGGCAATTTGATTCACATTTTTGTGTAAGCATACTTTTGTTTCCTTATTTTATCTTCAGGCTTTAATTTGTTCCTCCATGTACTTGCTGTCCTTCCCAACCATTGTTCCTCAGATCAGTGTCAGGAATGAGCCTCACTTGCCATATTTATGGATGTCTCTGTATAAAATGTAGGTATCAACACCAGTCCTTTGGTTTAGAGTAGTATCATAAATGTACTTTCTCAAGTAAGTAAGTAAAAATCTAGCATTAATTTAATTTAAAATATAGCATTATACACTTTGTAAAGCAGAAGTTCAGTGATCTTTATTCTTCAGGTGAATTACATAGATTGTGTTAATTTCTTCTTCTTAGAAACCACTGTAACTAATAATGTTTGCAGTGTTGTTTTGGTTTTGCTTTTTTGTTGCAGATGCCCATGAACTAACTACTGCCTTTCAATATATTAGATTTCTAAATAAATTTTGGAGTACTTATACTGATAAATTGACTGCCTAGAATTCAATGTTAGACACACCAAGACAGAATGTATATGGGTAAGGATAAAGGGGAAGGCCAATGAGGCTGATATCCTAGCAGGAGTCTGCTACAGACCACCCGTCCAGGATAAAGAGACTGACGAGATGTTCTTTCAACAACGCGGAGATGTCTCGCATTCACTAGCCCTTGTTCTCGTGAGGGACTTCAACTTACCAGATGTCTGCTGGAAGTACAACACAGCAGAAAGGGGGCAATCCAGGAGGTTTCTGGAATGTATGGAAGATAACTTCCTGCTACAGCTGGTAAGTGAGCCTACCAGGGGTAGTGCCATGCTAGACCTACTGTTTACAAACAGGGAAGGGCTGGTGGAAGATGTAGTGGTTGGAGGTTGTCTTGGGCACAGCAACCATGATATGATAGAATTTTCAATATGTGGTGAAGTTAGGAGGGTCATCAGCAAAACCTCTACCTTGGACTTCCGGAGGGCTGACTTTGGTCTCTTCAGGATGCTGGTTCGGAGAGTCCCTTGGGAAGCAGCCCTCAAAAACAAAGGAGCCCAAGAAGCCTGGGTGTACTTTAAGAATGAAATTATGAAGGTGCAGGGGCAGGCTGTCCCTATGTGCCAAAAAAGGAGCCAGCAGGGAAGAAGACCGGCCTGGTTGAGCGGGGAACTATTACAAGAGCTCAGAAATAAAAAAAGAGTGTATCAACTTTGGAAAAAGGGGCAGGTGAATCAGGAACTATTCAAGGATATTGTAAAGGCATGTAGAAAGAGAATTAGAGATGCAAAAGCTCAGCTATCACTTAATCTGGACATCTCTGTAAATGATAATAAAAAAAGCTTTATAAATACATTCATAACAAAAGGAGGGTCAGGGAAAAGCTTCATTCCTTATTGGATGAGGGGGGGAACTTAGTAATGGAGGACAAGAAAAAGGTGGAGGTACTTAACAGCTTCTTTGCCTCAGTCTTTAACAAAAAGACTAGCTACCCTCAGAACAACTGGGCTCCTGAGTTGGTGGATAGGGATGGGGAGCAGAATCCCCTTCCTGTAATCCAGGAGGAAGTAGTTAGGGACCTGCTGTGCCACTTAGATCCCAACAAGTCCATGGGTCTGGATGGGATTAATCCTAGGGTGCTGAGGGAGCTGGCGGAAAAACTGGCTAAGCCGCTCTCCATCATTTATCACCAGTCCTGGCTGACTGACTGGGGAGGTCCCAGATGACTGGAGGTTGGCTAATGTGATGCCCATCCACAAGAAGGGCTGGAAGGAGGATCCAGGGAACTACAGGCCTATCAGCCTGACCTCAGTGCCTGGCAAGGTTATGGAGCAGATCATCCTGAGTGCTATCAAGCAGCATGTAGAAAACAACCAGGGGATCAGGTCCAGCCAACATGGGTTTAGGAAAGGAAGGTCCTGCCTGACCCATCTCATCTCCTTCTATGACTGGGTGACCCGCCTAGTGGATGAGGGGAAGGCTGTGGATGTGGTCTACCTCGACTTCAGCAAGGCCTTTGACACAGTCTCCCACAGCATCCTCCTGGAAAAGCTAGCAATCCACGGCTTGGACAGGTGCACCCTTCACTGGATCAAAAACTGCTTGGATGACCAGGCCCAGAGAGTGATGGTGAATGGTGCTGCATCCAGCTGGCATCCGGTGTCCAGCGGTGTTCCCCAGGGATGACCTGGATGTGGGGATTGAGTCCACCTTCGGTAATTCACAGATGACACCAAGTTGGGGCAGAGTGTTGATCTGCCGAAGGGTAGGAAGAAGCTGCAGGAGTACCTGGACAGGCTGGGACGATGGGCCAAGGCCAATGGCATGAAATTCAACAAGACTAAGTGCAGGGTCCTGCACTTTGGCCACAATAACCCCATGCAAAGCTACAGACTGGGGGAAGAGTGGCTGGAGAGCAGCCTGGTAGAGAGGGACCTGGGAGTACTAGTTGACAACCGGTTGAACATGAGCCAGCAGTGTGTCCAGGTGGCCCGGAAGGCCAATGGCCTCCTGACTTGTATCAGGAATAGTGTGGCCAGCAGGAGTAGGGATGTAATTCTCCCCCTATACATAGCACTGGTGAGCCCTCACCTCGAGTACTGTGTACAGTTCTGGGCCTCTCACTTCAAGAAGGATATTGAGGTGCTGGAGCAGGTCCAGAGGAGAACAACAAGGCTGGTGAAAGGGTCTAGAGGGAAAGTCTTATAGGGATAGGCTGAGGGAGCTGGGGTTGTTTAGCCTGGAGAAGAGGAGACTCAGGAGGGACCTTATCACTCTCTTCAACTACCTGAAGGGAGGTTGTAGTCAGGTGGGGGCTGGGCTCTTCTCCCAGGCAACTAGCGACAAGACAAGAGAGCATGGCCTGAAGCTGCAGCAGGGGAGGTTTAGCTTGGATATTAGGAAGTACTTCCTCACAGAGAGGGTGATTCGACATTGGAATGGACTTCCCAGGGAAGTGGTGGAGGCACCGTCCCTGGATGTGTTCAAGGAAAGGCTGGATGTGGCACTTAGTGCCATGGTCTAGCCAATATGGTGGTGTTAGGTCATAGGCTGGACTTGATGATCTTAAAGGTCTTTTCCAGCCTTGGTGATTCTGTGAAATGTTATTCTGCTATGTGGGAGTCAGTTTAGTGCTTCAGCATGTCAGTTATATCTAGAACAGACAGATATTTAACACTTTCTTTATCTAAGTCACACAGCAGTTGCTGCTTTCAATATTAAAGCATTGTCTTTGTTCTGTCTAGCAAATATATCCTCTGTGATGTTATTAGCCAATTTTGAGGAACTTGTGCTATCCAATAGACAGGTTAGCCTTCTGAATTATCTTGGGTTTATATTTAGGTAAACTGAAAAGAAAATACTAATTCACAGTGCTGTAACTAATTTTAACTGGATGAACAATCCAAAGTATTGAAGCAGCAAAACAAAATGTGCATTGTCAGATTAAAGGAAATGTAGCATTATTCCTGCTGTTTCTCATCCTCCCACTATATGCCACTGTGAAGAGCCTGGCTCCATCTTCTTGCTGATCTCCTTGTATGAATTGGAAGGCTACCGCTAGGTCCCCTAAAGCCTTTTTTTCTCCAAGGTAAACAAGCCCATTTTCCTCATTCTCTTTTTATGGGTCATTTGCTCTAGCTCCCTCAACCTCTTGGTGGCTGTACTGCATCTGGCTGGGATGGAGTTAACTTTCTTCATAGCAGCTCGTATGGTGTTGTGTTTTACATTTGTGGCTGACCACTTCCCTGCATCTATTGGCTGTGTTCCTGTTAATACAGCCCAGTATGCTGTCAGTTGCCTTTGCTGCCTGGGCATACTGCTGGCTCATGTTCAGCTTGCTTTCTACCACAGTCCCCAACCCCTTACAGCAGAGTTGCTTCCCAGCTGATCTGTCCCCAGCCTGTATAGCTGCAAGGGATTTTTTTTCCCTCATGGAGGCATTTGTCCTTGTTGAGTTTTATAAGGTTCTTCCCTTTGGCCCATTCCTCCAGCCCATCTTGGTCTCTCTGAATGACAGCCCTGCCCTAGCATACTGATGCCCTAATTTGGTGTCATTTATAATTTTAATGAGAGTGCACTCTATCAACTCCTCCAGGTCATCAAAGAAGATGTTAAACAGGAAAGTTTCCAGGATATACCCGTACAGTACCTGATTTGTAACTGGCCTCCAGGTAAAGTAAGAGCCATTAACCACTACCCTCTGAGCTCAACCATCCAACCAGCTTTTTACTCATCTAGTTGTCTACCCATCCAGAGTGTAATTTCCCAACTTGGATACAAGAATATTGTGGGAGACAGCACTGAAAGCCTTGCTGGAGTTGAGCTAAATGACATCTAGTGCTCTCCCCTCATCCACAAATCCAGCCATTTTATCATAGAAGACAATCAGGTTGATCAGGTGTGATTTACTCTTGGTAAATCCATGCTGACTGCTCTTAATCACTGTAGCGATCCTGACTAGGAGACTATTACTGATCCACATAACATTTAACCTGAGAAGGCTAGGCCTGTGCTGTACTGCACATACAGTGTGTTTGTGGTGCACAACTTTCGCTGCAGGATAAACTCAGCCAGCTCATTGTAACAGAGTGCCCACTTGGTACCAGCAATTATGCTATCTGTGTGGTCTTGCCTTTATCTAACAGTGCAAGTTCTCATGTGAACATCCTTTGTTAATGGAGTTGTTTTCTTGTAATGAAATTATATAATAGCTCAAATGACCAAAATGGAGGAACCTCTCTCCATGGACAGAATCTGCACAGCATGCCATGGGAAAATCCATCTGGGATCTGTGTGATGCTGCACAAAGGCAGGGTCCCCAGCATCTGAAAGGACATAAGATTTACTCACTATTTATATTCCTCTTCTTATTATGTCTTTTTAAAACAGCTATTTTATTAAGCCATTTGTTATTGGGCCTTTCTTACTGAGATCCATAAGGAATCCTGCACTGTCTCACTCACTTTTCTACACCCCACCTCCCCTCCCCATCCCCCCCAGTGCAGAACAGTCACGTTTTTCTCCTTCATATGCCCAGAAACACAGAATCACAGAATTGCTAGAGTTGGAAGCACCTCTAGAGATCATCTAGTCCAACTCTCCCACTGAAGTAAGATAACCTAGAGCACTTTACACAGGACTGTATCCAGGCAGGTTTTGAATATCTCCAGAGATGGAGACTCCACAACCTCCCTGGACAGCCTATTCCAGTGCTCCGTCACCCTCACTGTAAACGAGTTTTTCCTCATATTTAAATGGAACTTCTTATGTTCCAACTTGTATCCGTTGCCCCTTGTTCCGACACTGGGAACTACTGAGAAGAGCCTGTCTCCATCTTCCTTGCAGCCACCCTTTAGATACTTGTATACATTGATAAGGTCTCCCCTCAGCCTTCTCATCTCCAGGCCAAAGAGTCCCAGCTCTCTCAGCCTTTCCTCATAAGAGAGATGCTCCAATCCCCCAATTATCTTTGTTACCCTCCACTGGACTCTCACTAGCAGTTCCCTGTCTCTCTTGAACTGGAGAGCCCAGAACTGGATGCAGTATTCCAGACGTGGCCTCACCAGGGCAGAGTAGACGGGGAGAACGACCTCCCTCGACCTACTGGCCACACTCTTCTTTATGCAACCTAGGATTCCATTTGCCTTCTTGGCAGCAAGGGCACACTGCTGGCTCATGGATAATTTACTGTCTATCAGGACTCCAAGATCCTTCTCCTCTGAACTGCTTTCCACCAGGTCCACCCCTAACCTATATTGGTGCATGGGGTTCCAAAGGTGCAGGACCCTACACTTGCTCTTATTGAACCTCATGAGGTTCTTCTCTGCCCAACTCTCCAGCCTGTCCAGGTCACGCTGAACGGCAGCACAGACCTCTGGAGTGTCAGCCACCCCTCCCAGTTTTCTATCATCAGGAAACTTGCTGAGGATATACTCTGTCCCCTCGTCCAGATCATTGATGAACACATTGAACAAGACCGGACCGAGCATCGATCCCTGGGGGACACCGCTGGTTACCGGCCTCCAACTCTACTCTGATCCATTGAACACCACCCTCTGAGATCTGTCACACAGCCAGCTCTTAATCCACCTCACTGTCCACTCATCAAGCCCACTCTTCCTGAGTTTCCTAATGAGGATGTTATGGGAGACAGTATCAAAAGCCTTGCTGATGTCAAGGTAGATAACATCCACTGCTCTCCCCTCATCTAGCCAGCCAGTAATGACATCATAGAAGGCAATCAGGTTGGTCAAACATGATTTCCCTTGGGTGAATCCATGCTGACTTCTCCCAATGACATTCTTCGCTTTCACATGTTTTGTGATGACATCCAGAATTATTTTTTCTAACACCTTACCAGGGACAGAGGTGAGACTAACCGGCCTGTAGTTCCCTGGGTCCTCCTTCTTGCCCTTTTTTGAAGACTGGAGTGACATTAGCCCTCCTCCGGTCTTCAGGCACCTCTCCTGTTCTCCATGACCTCTCAAAGATGATGGAGAGTGGCCTAGCAATAACATCTGCCAGCTCTCTCAGCACTCACGGGTGCCTCCCATCAGGGCCCATGGATTTATAGATGTCCAGTTTGGCTAAGTGGCCTCTAACCTGGTCCTCCTCTACCGAGGGAAAGTCTTCCTTTCTCCGGACCTTATCTCTTATCTCCAGGGTTCAGGATTTAAGAGGGCTGGCTTTTGCAGTGAAGACTGAAGCAAAGAAGGCATTCAATAAACTCTGCCTTCCCTGTGTCATCAGTCACAAGGGCACCCACCTCATTCGTCAGTGGGCCTACATTTCCCCTATTCTTCCTTTTTTTTACTGATGTACTGGAATAAACTTTTCTTGTTGTCCTTGATGCTCCTCACCAGCTTTAGTTCCAGGTGGGCCTTAGCTTTCCTCGCTGCACCCCTGCATTCTCTTACAACATTCCTGTATTCCTCCCATGTGGTCAGACCTGTTTTCCACATTCTGTACATTTCCTTCTTTCCTTTAATTTTTTTCCAGAAGACACCTACTCATCCATGCAGGTCTCCTACCTCCTCTGCTTGATTTCTTTCTCATTGGGATGCACCAGTTTTGAGTTTGGAGCAAGCGATGTTTGCAAGTTGCTCAGCTTTCATGGACATCCATACCTTCCAGAGCCTTGACCCATGGTATTCCAGCGAGTAGATCTTTGAAGAGGTTAAATGTTGCATTCCCGAAGTCCAGGGTTGTAGTCTTGCTCATTTCTCTCCTACTTCCACCCAAAATAGTAAATTCCACCATTTTGTGGTCACTACAGCCAAGTTTGCCCCCAACCTTCACATCCCCAACAAGACCCTCTTTGTTTGTTAGTACCAGGTCTAGCAGAGCACTGCCCCTCATAGGTTCCTCAACCACCTGCATCAGAAAGTTGTCATCAACACGCTGCACGAACCTTCTGGACCGTGCATGCCTGGCTGTGTTGCCTTTCCAGCAAATATCTGGGTGACTGAAATCCCCCATGAGAACCTAGGCCTGTGATCTTGAGGCTACTTTCAGCTGCCTGTAAAAGGCCTCATCAACTTCCTCATCCTGATCAGGTGGCCTATAGTAGACACCCACAACAGTGTCATTCATGTTGGCCTGCCCCTTAATTCTCACCCATAAGCTCTCAACAAGTTCTTCCTTCTCCTCTGGCCAGAGTTTGGTACACTCCAGGTGCTCTTTCACATAAAGAGCCACTCCGCCACCTCGCTTTGATGACCTATCTTTCCTGAACAGTACATAGCCATCCGTGACAGCGCTCCAATCATCTGAGCTATCCCACCATGCCTCAGTGATTGCAATGAGATCATAGCCATGTGACCACACACAGATCTCTAGTTCTTTCTGTTTATTCCCCATGCTGCGTGCATTAGTGTATAAGCATTTCAAAAATACCAGCATGCCGCCCCAGAAGTGCTGAGCCATAACCCACAGGCACCTCTCTCTAGCAAGCCCAGCTGTATCCCCATCCCCCTTCAAATCTGGTTTAAAGCTCTCTGGATGGGCCTTGGTAACTCTTGTCCTCTTGTTGCCCCCAGGCTCATTTCCAGGGGTTTTATCCCCTACTCCCTTCAAGCCTAGTTTAAAGCTCTCTCAATGAGCCCTGCTAACTCCTGGCCAAGAATCCTTTTCCCCCTTGTTGATAGTTCTATGCCATTGTTTGCTAGCAGACCTGGTGCCCTGTAAACATCTCCATGATCGAAAAACCCAAAGTTCATCCAATGGCACCAGCCTCTAAGCCATTTGTTAATCAGCTGTGTTTTCCTAATCCTTTCAGCTTTTCCTGCCACTGAAGGAACTGAGGAAAAGACCACCTGTGCTCCTGATCCTCTGATCCTGCAAGCATTCGGCCCAGTTCTCTGGAATCCCTTTTCATTGCTCTACGACTTGCCCTGGCAACCTCATCAGTGCCCACCTGCATGACCACTAGCAGGTAGTAATCAGAGGGCTGCATCAGGCCTGTGAGTTTCTTGGTAACATCGCTAACCTGGGCCCCAGGGAGGCAGCAGACCTCCCTGTGGGTTGGTGTCACGGTCTGAACCCGGTTTTGGGTCGAAGTCACTTTATCTCAGGGCACAATCGCCCTGTTTGTTTATCAGGATTTTCTGACACCAAATTATATATTCAGGATAGCCTTCTTAATTATTTCGGTGTGTCCGTCCCTGGCTTGGGGCCGGCTTGCTTCCACCGGATATATAACCGGGGGGAGAACGCGTTAGAGATGAAAGGTTTTTTGAATGGTAATGTTACGCTCACATCCTCCTGGAGCCGGGGGGGGGGGGGGGGGGGGGGGCTGAGGCGAGTTGTGGCAGCGGTGGCAGATACAGCGTAGGTGCGGCACCAACAGCAGGGACAGCAGGGGTGGCGAGGCTGCAGCAGGCTGCTTTCTTCGTCCTTCTGGTGCCTCTGGCTGGTAGCTGAGCTACCGTTTGCCTGGGCGCACAGGGGACCGCTCTTTTTGGAGTTTGGGCACGACACGGGTAGCAGGGCCACTCACCGCTATCGCCCTTAAGAGCTTTCTTCAGCGATCTCGGAAGCGCTGGAGAGGCGAGGAGTCTGACAAGCTGTTTTCCTCACTGGACCCGGGTCTGGTGGCAAAGTCCCGGCCTGTAGTGATCTCAGCGAGGGCTGCTTTCAGCTCGCCTCCTTTTATTTGGTTTTCCTTCTCCTCTCTCTTTTGTCGTCTTCTCTCTTTTGTCTTCTTTTCTTCTCCCTCCTTTGCACCAGCAGCAGCAGACAATGAACACGGTAACGACCCCCAACGATCGTCTTTATGGGCCTCGCATTCATTGCTTTACAAGTCTTAGGCCGCCGCTCCCAGGCCTACGTGCAGCTCCTGATGAAGTCCCAGCCGCGGCCCCTACCCTGCAGTATCGCCACCGTTTTCTCCTTTATTTTTATTTTATTTTTTCTGTTACATCTCTCTATTACAGTCATTTTCAGTGAGAGACATACTTTTTTTGGAGGCCAGTTCTCCACACTTCACCCTGTGGCTCTCACCAAATTGATACCTAATAACTTTTCCGGGTTCTTCTCCCTGTTTGGAGGTTGCTTACAAAAGTTGCAATTACGTATTATAGAACACTTAACTACATGAAAAGGTTCAAACACGTATCCATGAAAAAGTCTCATAACACTTTAAATACTTTGCATAAACATTAAACAGTGCATTAAAGAACATTGACAAACTTTATCTTAAAAGGTATCTTAAACATCTATTCTGCTTTTATCTGCTTTTCCAAAGTTCTCTCCACTCTCCTGTTAGACATTAGATTACATATGGACATAATACAAGGTGTAATAAAAGTTAATAAAATAATTCCAACACTTAAATAAAACCAATCCCCAACTCCCCCTAGAAAAGAAAAACAAAACCAATTAGTCCAGTTGACCCCTTCACAAGTCTGGACAGGAACATAAGCAGCTTCTTTAATTTGTTTTGCTAAGTCTTTTATAATTTGTATCATTTGGTTCCATTTGTAGTACACTCCAAATTTTGATTCAGATTCCTATAAAACATGTTTCCTTCCAGAGTTTGGGGAGAAGTCGATAAGTTAAATATCCACTCTTGCTGACCTCTACATATGCATCAATTACTGAAATTCAAAAATGTTGCTGATATTTTGTTCCAAATCAATAAAGTGGTTCTTATCCCATGGGTCATGTATTGGTTTATGATCAGTTAGCTGCATCAAGTCTAGTGTTGTAATTGGGATAGATTGTGCCAGCATCGACACTCTGAGAACTCTAATCATTGGTGCTACTGTGATGTTACTATTCTGTGTTCAGGAATGACCAGTTCCCGATACACAGTATTACTAGATATTACTGCTGATCCTGCAAGCATTCGGCCCAGTTCTCTGAAATCCCTTTTCATTGCCCTAGGATTTGCCCTGGCAACCTCATCAGTGCCCACCTGCATGACCACAAGGGGATAGTAATCAGAGGGCTGCATCAGGCCTGTGAGTTTCTTGGTAACATGGCTAACCTGGGCCCCAGGGAGGCATATGGGGCCCTCAGTTCCCCTCAAAAGAGAATCTCCCACAAGAATTACCTTCCTTTTGTTCTTAACAGAGGCAGTCTTAATGCATAGGTCTGACTGCCTCGGCAACTCCCTGGATGGACCTTTGTCAGTAACCTCAGTTGCCTGGTTTTCCTGATCCAGGGCCGTTTACCTGTTCTGTACGGGCACACATGAAGGTGAGGGAGACTGGGAGCGGGTTCACCTGTTGCCCCGAGCAGGGACCCGCTTCCAGTTCCCCTCTTCTCTCAGGTCCCCTACCTCTGCCAGATGACAGGAGGGCAGAGGATCTTCTAATTCTCGTGAAGCCTCCACCTTGAGCCTTTGTCTCAAGGATGGTAGGGTATTACTCCACCGATCTATTTCTCTTTCACAATCCTGGATACTCCTTAATCTTTCCACCTCTTCTTTCAGCTCAGCCACTAGGCTGAGTAAATCATTCACGTCATCACAGCGTACGCAGGTGTTCTCTCTGCTATCCTCTGATATGAGTGACAGGCTGAGGCATTCTCTGCAGCCAGAGACCTGGACAACTGCATTCTTGAGAGGGACCTCTGTCTGGGTCGCCACTGTCCTCCTGGCAATGGTTTTTGCCCGAGTGGATACCCATGGCTAGGTCCTCTTCAGGGAGGAATGACCACTAGCTGAGTTCTTACCTTGAGCCAAGAGGGGGCCTGCGCCCTGCCCTGCCCACCCTGCCGCACAAACTGCTGCACCACGTTCTTCTACCGCACCATACCCTGTTTGCCTACTCCCGGTTGCCGCATTCCTGATCACCTGCGCTTCCTAGGGGCTGCTCTTCTACCTGAGTGAGGTCAGGCTGCCGTCCCTTTGCCCCCATCCATGGTGAGCCAGAACTGCCGCTCAGCAGAAGCTCTCACTCCCTGCCCAGGGAGTTCTAAGAAGAGTCAGTTCATTATTTTCCCAGGGACTAAAGTTAGACTTACTGGCCTGTAATTCCCTGGATCATCTTTATGCCCTTTTTTGAAGATGGGCATAACCTTGAATTCATCCCATCTGGTCCTATGGACTTGTATGGGTTGAGATTTCTCAAGAGATTCCTGATTTGATCCTCATCAACTACTGGTAGAGCTCTCCTTGAACCATGTCTCTACGTACATAGTCCTGGAAGACCTTGTTGATGAAGACCAAGACAAAGAAGGCAGTGAGTACCTGTCAACATTTGACTCAGGTCCCACAACAATGCTCTCGATCCCCTCCCCCTCCCACCCAGGTAGGGAAGGAGAGAGAGAAAAAGAGAGAGACTTGGCTGGATTGAAAACTAAACTACACAGCTTTAATTAAACAATAATGATGTAAGAAAATATATACAATTATATACAGATATGTTCAGGTATGTGCAAGAGCCTCTTGCCTCCCCCCACCACCAGCAACTCCCACCACACTCCCCTGAGCTGGAACAGTTCCGAGAAATCCCGGAGCTGCTGCTGGAGAAAGCAGAGAGTTATGAGGGTCAGGAGAACTCGAGCCTAAGGGTCGATGGTGATGGATGGATGGAGTCCTCCTCAGATGCCGGCCATGGACAGAAGAGAAGGGAAGAAGCAGCAGGAGGGAAGTTGTCTTCTGTGATCTCTGACCTTCCTCTGAGCTTACGTAGATATATGGAATGGAATATCTCTGGCCAAATTTGCTGTCCATCTAACTCAGCCTCCTACGGGGGGGGGTCACAGATCTCCCCATAGTGTCTGAGCCGGCAGAGTGAAGGTGCGACCTTGAAGCCCCAGCAGTTAGAAAAACATTCCAATGTCTTATCAGCCTAGCTAGAACAGAATGTTGCTAGTTAAAAGAAAGCTCACTAAAGGAAAAAAAAAAAAAAATCAGTAAAAAGGAAAATTGGCTTCATCCTGGCTCAAACCAGGACACTACCTCAGCCTTGTCTGTGTCTGCTGTCACTAAATTACCTACCTCATTCATCAACAGATGCTCATTTTCCTTGCTCAGCCTTTTACTATTAATGTATCAATAGAAGCTGCTCTTGTTGCCTCTGAATCCATGGCAGCTGTCAAGCCTATGAAGCATCATTTCAGAAAGGTATCACCATGCAAACAATCCATACTGCAAAAAAAATACTCCATCTCCAAGTCTGATAATTGTCACAAAGCTATCACTGCTGGTTTTTTTGTTTGTATTACTTACTTAGATCCTTTTGCAAGATTCGGGTGAGGAAACAGTTAATCTCCAGAGTGGCTTTCTTCAGTTAAACAGGTGGTTCTCTAAATTTATGCAGGTCTGTATCATTAGTCATTATGTTAATTAACACAAACTATCCCGTTAGTGCTAATTTTGTATTGTTTTCCTTCTTTGTCAAGTGCTTTCCATGTATTTTGATTGATAGGCACGTTTAATGTTAATTTTACCGATATTGGGTAAATTAACTAAAACAGTTTGTCCTGGGTTGAGTGTGACTTTCTTCTTGTTGATTTAAGTTTCTGAATCTTTCATCCTGTGCTTGTTAGCAACCAAGTTCGATGGTGGATTGGAATAGAATGCATTTAGCCGGAGGCACTCATTCACTCTCCAACGATTGTTTACTATCGTTAACGCTTTATTCAACCTGTCATCCCAACGGTTATGTTGGGGTTTAAAAAATTCTTAATTAACCCGTTGGTTCTTTCCACAATCCCATTAGTCTGCGGGTAGTAGGGAGTATGGAAAGTCCATCTAACACCTTCACTCTTGGCCCGCTGTTGGACAATGTGTGCGGTAAAGTGAGATCCGTTGTCAGACTGAATACTTTGCAGCTTATGTAATATACCAAAAACTTTTTCTAAGAAATTTACAGTGTTGTTCCCGGTAGCTTTTGAACATGATTCTGCATATGTTAAACCTGAGATAACCTCCACAGCTACAATTTCATAGCATTTTCCTTTTGACTTTCTAAAGGGACCAATATAATCAATTTGCCAAGTCTCCCACAATTTTTTTATTATCCCTTTTTTATTATGCAGATTCTCTTTAGTGAAGGGGTGTTCACCTAATCTAATTTTACACTGTTCGCAAGCTGATACAGTAGTTTTGCACATCTCTTTGGTGACAGGCCAGCCCCTACATTGGGCTTCTTTATACAGGTTGTAGTTTCCTGAATGACCCCTTTTACAATGAAGCCATTCAAGCAATCTTCCCCATTCGTTTACTTCCCCTTCCATTAGCGCTTCCCTTATTTCAATCACGTTTATTCTTGCGAGGTCATCTACCTCATTGTTCCATTTTGCTGCCTCACTTTTGATGTTAGCCTGGTGGGATGGAACCCACCCTACATAAAAGTGAGGATTGGCTTTGGCTATTTCAAGTATTCTTTTCCATTTATCAGTTTGCCATACTGAGACATTGCTTATTTTCCAATCATTCATCTCCCAAAATTATATCCATTCTGTACACCCTCAATACACCGCAAATGAATCCGTATAAATATACATGTGTTCATTTGTATCAGTTGCTTTGGTGAACACATTGTATACCGCATCTAATTCGCCAATCTGCGTGCTTCCTTCTCCCTCATTAATAATTTGTTTTCTGGTATTGATGTTTAGTGCGGCTGACTTGAACTTCCATAATTTTCCCTCTCTCCTTGAAGAAGCATCTATAAACCAGACATTTCTCAAGGTAGAGGTGTATTCAGGTGCTTCTTTAATAGGGGAAGGAATTCTGGTCATCAAATCTGTATCATTGTAACCCTTGATGTCAATTTGTTCTTGGATTTGTAACATTTTCTCGGGGCTTTCCTCAATTTGGAAAAGATTGTAATAATATTCAATTTGGAAATACCATTTTCATACTGTTGCCCGCTGTGACACTCCTTTGGGAGGTGTCTTCCTAGAGATAATTTAATTTATGATTCTAAAAGGTCCTCTTAATATGATTTTTTGTTTCTTTACAAGCTTCTCTGCCTCTTTCAATGTGGTACTAACAGTCAATAAACCTTTTTCCCATGTAGAATATATTTTCTCTGTGTCTTTAAATGTTTGTAAGAAAAAGCCAATTGGTTGTGTATTTCCTTCAGGTCCCTTTTGCCATAAGTGATAAACCACTTATAGCAAAGCCCCATTCAATTGTAATTGGATCAGATGGGTGTATAGGACCCAATGTCAGATAAGTTTGTATTTCAAATAATAATAGATGTAAAGCTTCTTCTTGGACTTGTGTCCATTCCTGGTATCAATGTTTTCTCAGCAAATCATATAAAGGTCTAGCAATAATAGCTAAGTCTGGAATGTTTTTTCGCCAGAATTGTAGTGTGCCCAATACTTCCTGCAATTCTTTTTTGTTTTCAGGTATTTTAATTTCACTTAGTTTGGTTAATGTATCCACTGGTATATTCCAGATACCTTTCTTCCACCAGATTCCGAGGAATTTTACCTCAGAAGCTGGTGGTTGTCGCTTCTCCTCTGGAATTTCAATGCCAATAATATGCAAATGCTGAATGGTGTCATCATAGATTTCTTTAAACTTTTCCTCATTAGATCCACCAATTAAGATATCATCTATATACTGATACACTTTAATATTTTTATTTTCCTTTATGGATTGTATTGTATTGTAGTTGTGCTGCCAGAGCATGGTGGGCTATCGTGGGCATTTGTAGCCCTGTGGTAATCGAATAAAAGTACATTTCTTCCCATTCCAGGTAAATGCAAATTTACTTCTATCATCTTCATCAATAGGGACCATGAAGGACATATCTTTGATGTCCAGAACAGCCATGATTGAATGGGCAGCCTCTTGAATTTCTGATATTAGCTCAGCCATGCTGGGGATGGCTGCTGTTAGTGGCCCAGTATTTGCATTTAACTTTTGATAGTCCACAGTCAAGCACCATTTGCCATTAGGTTTTTTTACAGGCCAAATTGGGAAACTGTAGGGCGAATGAGTGCTGACAATGATGCCCTTTTATTTAAGATCATTAATAATTTATATAATTCCTTCTTTTGCTGCTAATGGTATAGGGTACTGCTTGATGTTGGTGACTTTGCTTTGTGGTAGGAGCTCTCTGTAATAACCTAACTTCCAGAGCGGGTGTGCCAAAATTCCAATAATTACCTTTATCATCTCTCCACACTTTTCCTTGTAAAATATCCGTTCCCATCAAATTGTAGGGAATGTCACCCACTACCATTTCAGTCCCTAATTGTAGGGAATGTCACCCACTACCATTTCAGTCCCTAATTAGATTATCTTCACCTGGTAATTTTAAATAAACTTGAGCTGTCTTTTGTAAAGTGGGCTTGCCGAATGCTCCACTTACCATTAATAGTTTCAGGGTCGGTTTAATGCCACATTTTATTGCCTCATCTTTTCTGAGCACGTAGCTATAGTTCCGCATTAAAAGCTCTGGGGGGATCCCTTTGCGCCATGCTTCCTCTTTAAGCTGGGCAAAGGGTCCCTGGCGGTTGTTTTGGAGTCGGGGACACCGTACATGTTTTGTCTGGGGTTAGTGAATGCCCGGTCACCCCGCCTCCCTCCCGAACCTCGAGGGGGGGTGCATGGTGGCCGTGCAGCCACCGCAGCATAAGTTGGCTGTGGGCCATGGGAAGCTATGGAGACTTGCCTGATGTTTGATTTTTGTGCATAATTGCACTCAGGGACTCCGTATTTTCTTCCATATTCCATCAAGGTTTTTGCCAGGTCCCCCCAGGTGAATGGATTATTGATGGGGTCCGAGTCTTCTGTCTTTCCCTTTAATTGGATGGCCATATTTTTCAGCTCACCCAGTAAACCCCTGATTAAAATGTCCATTCTCTCTGAGTGTACCTGCAACATTAATGGAGACTCCCACCCTGTTACCAGATCATTTTGGTGAATCAATTATCATAGAATCATAGAACTATTCAGATTGGAAAAGACCCTTGGGATCTCCAAGTCCAACCATAAATTGTATCACGGCAGCTTTGTGAATGTTTTCCATTAGCTGTGGAAGCGCACCCTTTCATACAAATGGCTCACCCCTGGACATTGGGTCTATTAGTCCAATGTTATAAGCAGCCCGCTGGGTTATTGTCCACGGAGCCTCGTGGTTTCCAGTGGTTAGTAAGGCACCGGGACCCCAGTATCCGGAGGCTTCCTTTTCTGATAGTTGAATGTTGTCCCCTCCAGAGGCAGACACTTGAATCACATATGTGTGTCCGGGCACATGGCCAGGGTCCTCAGATGTCAGCTGTGAAGAAAAATGGAAAAAAAATCGAGAGAGAGCCAAAGAGAGGGTGATAGAAGCAACAGCAAGCAGAAGAGAGAGAAAAAGGAAACCAAAGGCTTGGCTTCTGTGATATCTTAACCTATATCGAAAGCCAAATAGAGAAAATATTATGAGAAGGGAATATTCTGATTTGCTGATCCTGCCTTCAGTCTAGTCTGCTCCCCCATGGGGGGGGAAGCTGCAGACACGAGCTTCAGAAGTGTCCTTGGTTGTTATCAGTCCACTGGGGCTGCTAAAAAAAAAGTGAACTGAAAGGAAAAAAATCAGCAAAGAGAAAATTTGCTCCACCCTGGCTCAAACCAGGACACACACCTTAGGGGAATGACTAAAAAATTGTGATCCCTGAAAATAGTGTTGGACAGATGTTGAAAATTCAAGCGTGGGGTTGCGATTTAAAAAATTTAAGGTATATGTAGCATTGTCTAATGGTTCCTGAGGAGACATATTCTCCCTTCTTTGTTTAAGTAACATTGCCTTTAGAGTGGCATGTGTACGCTTGACAATGGCTTGACCAGTCAGAGAATTCAGAATGCCAGTTGTATGGTGCACGCCCCATTGTTTCAAAACCAGAAGAACAGAAGCAGAGGTATAGGCCAAGCCATTGTCCATTTTGATTTCAACAGGAACACCCATCACTGCAAAGCAATAACATGTCATGCCTGTTCCCCTGTATGGGCTGAGCTGGTAACAAGTTTAACCTTTGTCATTGGCCATTTTCTAGCCATGCCACAACAGCTTTGTGTGATTTCCTGATCTGTAAAGCAAAACAGGAGAAAATACATCTCAACTCACCCTGTGAGTTGGAGATTAAAAGTATAAGGCACTCCACTTTGTCCCATCAAAGAACTATTGGTAGTGTTACATGCAATATCATTATTAAAGATCTTGGTAGGCCTTATGTTACTTATCAATCACTTCACTACTGCAAGGTTTACCATTAAAACACAAAAATACACACAGTAACATGAGAGTGATATTTACAAGCTATTTTCCATTAATTCGGTATAATCTTTACACACAATAGCATCACAATTATATCAATTGAAATTCCCCATTATTATTCTAACTTTGAAAACTCATTTTCAGGCAATTTTTACTATCTTCAAATTGATACGGTGGCCACCATTGATTACAATATTGTTTCATCTTTTCTTGTGTCAGGGGATCCCCTCTAAATTTGTCCCAGTGTTTCAGGATGCATCCTTAAGGGGTACAAGAGGTTTACTGTTTCTCTTCCCTTAAGTACCCTTTCCACAATATCTCAATTCAAGCATCATCAACTACTGGTAGAGCTCTCCTTGAACCATGACTCTACGTACATAGTCCTGGAAGACCTTGTTGATGAAGACCAAGACAAAGAAGGCAGTGAGTACCTGTCAACATTTGACTCAGGTCCCACAACAATGCTCTCGATCCCCTCCCCCTCCCACCCAGGTAGGGAAGGAGAGAGAGAAAAAGAGAGAGACTTGGCTGGATTGAAAACTAAACTACACAGCTTTAATTAAACACTAATGATGTAAGAAAATATATACAATTATATACAGATATGTTCAGGTATGTGCAAGAGCCTCTTGCCTCCCCCCACCACCAGCAACTCCCACCACACTCCCCTGAGCTGGAACAGTTCCGAGAAATCCCGGAGCTGCTGCTGGAGAAAGCAGAGAGTTATGAGGGTCAGGAGAACTCGAGCCTAAGGGTCGATGGTGATGGATGGATGGATGGAGTCCTCCTCAGATGCCGGCCATGGACAGAAGAGAAGGGAAGAAGCAGCAGGAGGGAAGTTGTCTTCTGTGATCTCTGACCTTCCTCTGAGCTTATGTAGATATATGGAATGGAATATCTCTGGCCAAATTTGCTGTCCATCTAGCTCAGCCTCCTCTACGGGGGGTGGGTCATAGATCTCCCAGTAGCATCTGAGCTAGCAGGGCAAAGATGCAATCTTGGATTCCTGTCGACAACGTAAACATTCCAGTGTTATCAGTCCACTAGCTGGAATACTTGCTGCTAGTTAAAAGAGACCTTACTGAAGGAAAAAATAAAACAGTAAAAGGAAAATTGGCTTTATCCTAGCTCGAACCAGGACAGGTAATTTTTCTTGCACCTATCTCCTTTACTGTAAGAGAAATGGAAAAGACTATATGTTGACTTTTGCTAATGCTATATCAGTTATTCTTGTTTTGTAGGCCAGTTCCTGTTATGTAAACGTATTAGCTGCAGTCTTGAATAGCTGTCTTTTATGGGATTGTCTGAAAGGACTCTAGCAGGAGAGATGTGTCATAATATATAATTTATAATTTGATCTCTGTGCTGTAGGAATTCAGAAGGAGTGCGGAGGATGTGTGGAAAAGAAAACATTAACATTAACTTTGCTTTAGATCGCCAAGTTTGCCAACTTAAAAATTTCCTTTCTGTTTTTAAACAATACATTTGATTGAAAAATTGAGATGTGTCTGCTTACATCTAGAGGAAATTTCTGAAGCATTGTAGAAGTACAGCTGTTCTGCAGTGGTAGCTTGTTCTTTATCTTGTACCAGCCTTGGACAAGAGTACAGGCTAATTTAGTGCATTTATCTTTTACGTGACCATGAGAAGGGGTGGAGGGATGAGCAACTGGCTTGTCTGGGCCTTCCTCAGCCGCCTTGCAGATTCATACCTTTTTAAGCGACATAGCTTTTGCAAGCTATTGCACTATTTAGTGATGACTAAAGCTTCAGATTAATGATTTTATGTAGAGGACACCCAGCATTATTTTCAGCACAAAATCCTATTGGGAGGAAGACCATCAGACCAGAACAAGCACATTTCTGAGATGAACCTAGCACAAGTACAGTCATGCTCAACCTTTAATAAAAAGTTGGACTGCTCTGCTGGAGATAGCAGCAGATCAGATAGGAGCTGAGGGTAGAGTTATGAGGGCCAGGAATCCATGAGCCTAGGGATCAACAGTGATGAATAGACAGAGTCCTCCCCAGATGCCGGCCATGAATGGAAACCCCTCCACATTGGGAGGGAGAGTCGCAAAAGTATCCTGACAGCCGGTAGCCCCTCGGTACCGGCTTGCGACAAGGGGTCTTTGAATAAGATCGAGGGTCACACGTGGCTCTCGCCTCTCACAGAGGAACGGCCACCGCGGGACCGGATTTCAGGGTGCTAGTTAGAATGCATCCCCCACCCCACCACACTCAGAAATTGCCTCAATTCTTCTTTAATAGATCAAAAAGAGGACGTGCTATGATGGATAGATCTGGGATATGCTTTCTCCAATACTGAAGGGTTCCTAGTATTCCTTGTAGTTCTTTCTTATTGGTGGGTGCCTTTATCTCTCCTAAGTAAGATAAAGTATCGGAAGGAATATTCCAGGTCCCCCCCTTCCATCTTATTCCCAGAAATTTTGCCTCTTGGGATGGGGGTTGCCTTTTCTCTTCAGGGATTTCTATTTGCATATCGGTTAGATGCTTGATGATAGCATCATAAACTGCTTTTACCTCCCCCTCACTCTGGCCCCCTACCAGCACATCATCTATGTATTGATAGACTTTTACCTTGGAATTATTTCTGATTTCTGGAATGTTTTCCAGTTCACACGCAAGCGCGTGATGAGCTAGTGTGGGTGAGTGTTTATATCCCTGGGGCAACCTTGTGAAAGTGTACTGCACCCCATCCCAAGTGAAGGCAAAATACTTCTGGTCCTCAGGATCAATAGGGATTTGGAAGAACATATCCTTTATGTCCAGGGAGGCCAGCACTGGGTGTGCTGCTTCCTGGATCTCTAACACCAGATCAGCAATGTTAGGTACAGCAGCTGTGAGTGCATCTGTATTGGCATTCAATTTCCTGTAGTCGACTGT